>NC_056741.1:424660499-424683670 GCF_019279795.1 Protopterus annectens
CAACCTTTTCCAGCTGCGCACCGCACAAACAAGCTAACCGACGGGCAACGTTGAGCAAGTTGTATCAAAACTGCCTTTACACAGACACACCCCCTCAGCATGTCTAGACAGTCATAAAAAATAAAAAGTAGTGGTCAGGTTCGAACCCAGGATACGATACACCATAGTCAAGGTACCAAACCACTAAGCCATGACAGCAGTACCTATAAATGCAATAATAGCTAATATATAGGAATGAATACAAACTGGAGCATGACAATGCAGGTTTACTGAAGTTGATACAATTCCAAAATGGCCAATCACAGATATGTGCGGGAAAAACGGACTATATAAGCCCCATAGGCGGGAATACACAGCATAAATGATTGTAGAACTGAACTGCAGGCAGAATGACAGGAGTAGGAGAGGGTAGTTGCTTTCGAGCACAGAGGTGGGGTGTTGAGGAGTCCAGGTACATGGTCTGTCTCCTAGTCCACAATCATGAGGCCCAACTCATGCAGGGCCAGGTCCTCTGGGGAGCATACAGGGCTGAGGCGTGGGACCGGTTGGCTCATGATCTCACCAGTGCGACAGGGATTCCAAGGATTGGTGAGCAGGTCCGTCACCACCATGCGGACCTGAAGAGATGCAAGCAGGATCAACTGAACCTTTGGATCCAGGAGGCCCGGCAAATGCCCAACGCCCCACTACTGAGTAAGTTACATTTAATTATGTATGTAAGAAATTAAACTAGCTGATATTATGGAGATGTGTATTCCAATATTACTTCATTTATATTACAGCTGCAGGTGTCCGTTCTGTGAACCGCAGAGCCTATGGCGATAGGCTGGTGCAGTTGCGCCACCAGGCAGGTCAGTAATCCACTACCAGTAACTGTAAACAAATATAAAAGTATGAAAGTCAGCAAAAGAGTGCAGTGTAGTCACTAAGGAATAAAATGTGCAAGTAACAGTGTGAAAGTGTCTGCAAGTATTGCTTGATTACAAAAGTGTGTTGCAGCCTGTAAGCCAAACAGAAAAATGAAAATGTCTGACATAAATTCTGAAATAAAAATGCCCCACCTGTAAGAAAATAGTACACAACCTGCAGCAGGCTGAAAAGTACAGCTGCAGAAGATGATGAAATCACATGTGTGAAATATATCCCTGTTGAAATACTGAAACATGACAGAAGTGAGACTGCTGGAAAGGATTGTAATAACTACAGGTAAATCATGTCAATAAAGCCTAGAAGTAAGTACCATCCTGAATAGTAAAATGAAAACAAGTGAGAGAGTGTGAGAAAGTGTCATGAATCCAGCAATACAGTAGTAATAACCCCTGAATAAAGTATACTGCAGTCAAGACAGAATGAAATGCATGTGAATCAAAACCAAACAGCGAAATCTGTTCAAAGTGTTGCTGCATCTGGAATGTGTATCCCAAAATCTGGATATGTTGCTCTCAGTCTGCAATATGCAGATAGTATGATTGTCTGATATACCAAACATCCACACTTGTCTACAGCTATATAAAGCAAATGTAGCAGGATGATGTAGCTGAACAAAGCTAGATATGAATGTGTATGAAGAACAATAAAATTAATATTGATGTTGCAGTAACAGTCCTATCACCAAGTTGAAATATTTATCATATAGGAAACTGTAGTTAGAACAGTAGTGTGTATATATCTGTAGCTATTAGAAATGTACAGCATATGTATTGGTATTTGAAGGTGTTAATATTATTTTCTTCACCCTACCCTATAACCACATATAACCCATTCCACGTGAAAATGGTATGTGCAATCACAATTAACACCCCTGGACGTTTGTCCTGTTGGGTCATATATATTTGCATGTCCGTTGATGCATCTGCCCTGTTCATACATCCAAACCTGATGGCCTGTTGCCATCAATTAACCCTGCATGTTGTTGGACTGTATATTGCTGTTCAAATTATGCATGTGTTATGCACGCTGTTCAATGGTGTGAATATCTGGGTGTTTGGTTAATGGGAATACTAATGCATGCTGTTACAACTAATTGTGAATGGTATTATATGTCACTAACCCAAACTGTCATGACATAATGCAAAACATAGGACGACAGGGAAGGCGGGTTCCAGCGGACCCACCTCTCCCACCTCAGCTGGCGAGTGCACCTGGCACTAGTGCCAGGTGCACCTGGCACTAGTGCCGAGTCTGGACCCTCCTCTGGTGGCCCTGTACCACCTGCGGGTGGAAGCGCTGCAGGGGATGGGGCTCGCCCTCCCCTCTGCAAGTGTGGCCGGAGGAGAACCACCACTCACCCTCCGTAGCGTCCGGACTGTGGTGCGTAGGGAGATTTGGGACTCTGTTCTCGAGCCCCTACACCAGCTTGAGGCACGGGTGGCACAACTTACAGGCATGCCTGTTGCCCGGCCTACACAGCCCCCAGCACAGCCCCATCCTGGGCAGTGAAGGAACAGTGGCAACTGCCTATGGGTGGGGATATCAGTTCCACTGTTGCCATCTGTGGGCTCATGGGCTCTGGATATCCAAACCTCTGTCCCCGTCAATTGTGTAACCCCCCCACACATGTCAAACACTGCCCCTGTATGCGTCTTGTTTGTCTTATCTGTTTACCTACCCAACCTACCTCCCCAGCTGTACCAACTTCCTTCACCTGACATACCACTCTCACCTGAAAAAAAAAAAAAAAAGGCACTCTGTCCCACAAAAAAATTACGCCCCATACATAGCTGCCCATTCCGCACACATGTCTGCTGGACATGGAATCTATCAATTACAATTGGCTGTACAACAAGTATTATTGTTGTCCTGACACCTCTCTCAGGGGTGGAAGGTTTCAAATGTCACACCAAATTACATACATATGCACAGCTGTTGCTGATGAAGAAATGGACAGCTATGGGCCTTACCTTCATCCCTCCTGCAAATCCCAAGCTTGTTTCCCTACTGTCTTACCCACTTTGTGACCCCTTTTTCACCACTTTCCTGTCTCCCCATTTTCATTTCTTTCAAAGAAAATAGCGCGGGTGTGCGCCAGAGTAAGCACTGTTAAGCAGTTGTAAGCGGGTGTGCGCAGGTGTGTGCGGAGCTAAACACCAGTGCGCATGTGTGAGCTCCACGCAAACCAGCGCTAACCCGGTTACAACTGCTTAAAAGTGCCTTAGTCACTTTGATTGACATGTCCTGTACTCAGTTCAAAAGCAAAATAAAATCCCACTGTCAGTCCCGAACCCAGGACCTTGGAAACACTAGTCTGTATGACCTACCACTTAGCCATGAATCTTATACAAGAACATTGTGCTAAAATAAATATAACATGTAATAGTAGGGATGAATGTAAAGGGGATATAGGATGTGTAGTACCCAAAGCATGTCATGTAGAATTACTGTCAAAACTACTGGATTCCCATAATAGTAGTGTGTAAACAGAAACAGCCATGCTAGTTGTTACTTGTAGGTAATAATGTCAGTTAATGTACATATATAAATGTATGTATATGTACATATATATATATATATATATATATATATATATATATATATATATATATATATATATATATATATATATAGTTGTAGGTATCATTGTGCATACACACTTACTACAGGGAACAGGAGAGAGGAATGGAGAAATGTGAATCTACAACACAGCCTGAATCATGACAGAGATACTAACCTTTACGCTCACAGAACAGTGTCCACAGCATACCAGCATGGTCCCCGCCATTACAATCTGAAAGGGCAATGCCTATCTCACATACCCTTTTATAGCACTGACCTGAAATCACAGTGAGAACTGCAATCAGTACACAACTGGCTGTATGCAATTAGCAAATGCTGGCTTACAATTGGTGCAGAGGCCATCACATGGACCTATGCAGCTACCTACAAAAGCATCCAGTACTAACACTCCACACATGCAATACATTCATTGCACTGTCTGGAAGCAGACAGAGGGAGAGAGAAAACTGAGAGAGAGAGAGAGAGAGAGAGAGAGAGAGAGAGAACAAAAAAAAAAAAAACCCTACACACTGTGACTCTGTGACTCTAAGCTGTCAGCAGTGACAGTAGCAGCAGGAATCAGAAGCAGTGGTAACGCAACCAGCTGCGACAAACACAGGTAATACAAAGTAGCAGGTTAATAGTGTGCATACTGTGAACCCTCCAAATGTGTCATAGGTCTGTATCTATAGGTATGTCCATGTGATATGTTGTGTGTACATAGTTCCACCAAAAGGGGATGACCATACATTACATGTCAATCAGTGTTAGGCCATGATCCTGGCAGCAGTTGTCTGTGCGTTGCCCTCAGCAATGGCTGTAGTGACTGCTTTGAAAGGTCAGCCAGGTTCAAAAGGCAGGATCAGCCCATCACAAAGGCACACTGGCTGGGAACAAGTGTCTGCAGGTACCCGATATCGCTGCATATGCATCCCATACTGCATAATTCCATAGCTTAGCAGACCAGGCCGGTTATGCATATGATGTGGTAGTTCCCAGGGTCAGCCGAGGTGCTTCCTTAGTGGTGTGGGACCACTGTCGCTGTATGCCACTGTCCATGTACATATCCTGTAGTACGGCCAAGATAAATTATCAGTGTTATATGCAGTTGTATGTCCTCTTGGAGTGCAGGTAGCACACATCCAGGGATACCATGAGGTCACAGTGATGCTGTGTGTTCTGCTCTGCTGAGGGCGGCCCTCACCTGGACATGTGAGATGATAGGGAGGTTACATACAGCTGTGATAACTATTTCAACTGGTGGGGGAGAAGGAGGGGGGGATACGTGCACCGAACCTGTCTGCAAGACTGTTGCCAATATCCGTGTGTTTGGTGAATGTTAAGTAGGTGTGTATTAACACAGAGCATATCTGAGGCATTTGGTCCATATGTGTAACATAACTGAAGTAGGCCTTGTGGTCATCCATAGTGTTTGTGGCCATTTCCCTCCCAGAGTAGGCCGTGGCCATTGTTATGACGGACCGTAGGATAGTACCAGTACTGACCACAGATGCCTTCCCTTAATGTGAATGTGCTCTGTCCTGCAGTAGCCTCCTGCTATTGTTATACAATCTGCCTCTGTCTGGGGTCCACCGGACAGGATGCCTAACCTTTATGCATAGGGTCTGGGTTAGAAATGTGTGTGCAAGTTCCATGCAATCTGTGGCATGTCCGTGGTAAGCATTTGCAAAGGGGTCAGCAGTGTGGGTTGTGGCTTCCACTGGCCCAGTGTGCTGCATGGATACCATCTCAGTCCCAACAAGTGAATAACTGTCTAATCACATACATATCAAAGTAGTCTACTGTGCTGGTGGTGGTGGTGGGATATGTATATCCAGGCCGAGTAACTTGTGTCCACATCACACTAGTGGATGGCATCCCACATACAGTAACTTGTGATGAACCCCCAGAGTGAGGTTGTGCATTGGACCTGTCAGTGTGTGCTGACTGATGGGGCATGCTACTATGATGTGTGGAATGTGGCAGGTATTGTTGTAGAGGTGTTGGCTGAGCACTGATATCTGACCATGTACCTGTGTATCCACCACGACACACACACATGCAACATATGGGAGTAGTAGTATATCACTACACATGAATATCATGTATAGTATGTGTGCCATATATTGCTGTCATAGTCTGCTGATATCCTGTTTGTGTTCTCTTCCAGGGAGATGGCGCATCAGTGTAATCCCGCCTACTCTGCAGCGGAAGATGAGGAGATCCACCAGAGCCTGGTGCAGGAGTATGACATCCTGTTTTCCCGCACCAGTCAGAATCAGCAGGAGAGGGCTGCACTGTGGCAAGACCTTGTCCATAGGTTAAATGATATTGGCACGCATAATAGGACATATGAGCAGGTACAACATCACTGCAGTGATTTAATCCGAAGTGTCCATCAGCGTACATCAGATATCCACAGGAAACAGGTTGCCACAGGAGGTGGGGTGGCCACACATCCCCCTCTCACCAGACTGGAGCGGCTACTCCTACGTGTTGTGGCTCCAGCCCCGGAACAACAACAGCAGTACACCTGCATCATGATGGAGGCTGGATCCACACAGCAGCACGACATGGAGCATGCAGGTAATATGCCATATGTACACTTGACTGTTCTGTACACTGTTAGTTTATGCATGTGTAAGGTGTGTCCGTGGTATGTATCTGTCATCATAGTATGTAATTGTGCATGTGTGATACTGGCAATATCAGCAGCTGACATGTGAAAGGCAACTGGTGTACTACTGCATTGTATCATATGCAGTATCAATGGCACAGTTGTGCCCACTGACATTAATCTCATCATTTCTTCAGGTCCCTCCGGGGTTACAGCAAGGCAGGCCATCCATGCTGGTGAGTGTGTTTAACATAACCTATAATAGTCCTGATAATGCTAGTAACAGTAGTGTAACTCAGTAGTGCTCTGTGTGTATACTGCGGGGTGTGCATGTGTGCAGGTGTGCCTGTGCCCATGTGTGCATGTGTGCATGTGTGCATGTGTGCAGGTGTGCCTGTGTCCATGTGTGCATGTGTGCATGTGTGCATGTGCGCCTGTGTCCACGTGTGCATGTGTGCATGTGTGCCTGTGTCCACGTGTGCATGTGTGCATGTGTGCATGTGTACATGTGACCACGTGTGCATGTGTGCATGTGTGCATGTGTCCATGTGTGCATGTGACCATGTGTGCATGTGTCCATGTGTGCCTGTGTGCATATGTGCATGTGTGCCTGTGTGCATGTGTCCACGTGTGCATGTCTGCATGTGTGCCTGTGTCCATGTGTGCATGTGCGCCTGTGCCCATGTGTGCATGTGTGCATGTGTCCATGTGCGCATGTGTGCATGTGTGCAGAAGTGCATCACTGGTAACAATATCTGGAGACTGTAAACTGTGTTTCCTGTCTTCCTCCCACAGGTTCTGGTGCTGCTCTGGTGACCTGCAGCAGGGAACCTGAATCTTGTGCCATGGGTACTGGTAATGATGATATTTGTGTAATGGTACAGGAAGGTGTGTCAGGGTCCGCCATTGGTCAGCCAATTGACAGTACACAGCTGTCAACACCATCATTGCGCACAGTCATCCTGCCAGTACATCCTTTGTTACCATTGTCCCTAGGTGATGGACAGGATACGGTGGGCATAGACCAGGGTAATGTGGTACCTGTGGCACATGTGTCCCCACACAGCAGCCATGGGCAGGGTCCTCCGATGGTACCACACAGGCAGTTGCCCATGGGTTCTCGTGGGAGCATCCATGGGCATACTGCCTCTGGCAGACGTGCCCAAAGAGGTCTGTCAACCTCAGCTATGTTTTGGACTGTCATGCAGGCACAGTCACGTATGGAAAGGTACACCAGACAGGGTCTGAGGGAGCTGAGAGCATGTCGCACAGCCATGACAGACAGTATGCGTGACATTGCGGATGCTATCCGTAATTTCACCGATGTCATAGACAGACATTGTGGGGACATATTACAGCAGTTCCACAACCAAATGTCCATGAACCAGGGCAATGGTGGGCGTTTGCGGTGTTGACGTGGCCGTATGCCAGCAACAGCAGCAGACGACAACAGGCTCACGCATGCCCCCATAGTGCCAGCAGCAGCCCCAGCAATGCTGGGTCTGTGTTGTCATCAGAACACCCCAGGAGACCACGTGCACATGGCTCTGGACAGTCCCAACAGGGACCTGTGTCCAGTCAACACACTCCCGCTTCTGATGACAGTACCCAGTCTGGCTTAGTACTGGATACGGTCTGTAGCACCCCTGCCAGGCACAGGTACCGTGTCCGTGCCCACATACACTGATCTGTATGACCTGCCAGGTGCAGTCTGTGGCTGTCCACAAACCCCTGTATATGGCAGCCATGAGGTGGAACTGTGTGCGTGCATACACACATGCGAAATGTTAACAGCTAGGGCGACCACATACATGCACACACTGCACCAACACTGCCCCACCCTGTACTGCTGCCTCTCACCAACACACATACACACACATGTCAATTGGTGGTATCAGTGGCTGACTCAGGCATACCTAATTCACACCCTGTGCATATGATGACACTGTGCCACCTCCTGCAATCTCCAACATCATTGCGGGAACAGGTAAACACGTTGCTGATGCACAGGGTGACTACATATACGTGTATTAGTAGTATCATGTTGGTAACAGTACAGTATGCTGCTATGACTGTGTGTATATCCCAGCATGCCTACTGCAGTAACTGTATGAATGTCCTGAATTGTTATCTGCACCCATAGTACATACCAAAGTTTAACAGCTGCACATAATTGCATGCTGGTGGTAAGGTTGTCAAAAGATAGCCGCATACATGGGTAGCACAGGGGGGAAGCTAACGCAAGTAGTGATATGCAATGGTGGACATGTACAGTAATGGTGTCAAGTTGCCCACAACGACTATGCAATGTGGATGTTTGCACATGTAGATATGTGTGCAGTACCAATGTAATCCAAATCACAAATAACTATGACATAATATCAGTTCTACCATGGGCATCTGTGCTGTGTATTCCTGGGTACATGTTGATAGTGCCTACATATTTGCATTGTTACTTACTGTTATTGTTACCCCTTCTTTGTTGTACAATGCACTACTTCCAGCCCTGCTTACTGTAGCTTTGTTTGCATGCATGTTCGCAGGGTTCCTGGAACACTGCTTACACCTGCAATGCAGAGTTACAGTGCTTCTGTAGACTCCTAGTGACATCTGCATAGCGACATTTACACGATGTCAACTTTACACATGACAGAACGTCACTGTCTGTCCTGTATGCATGTACGTTGCCTGTGACACATTGCACATGTCTTACCTGGTATTTACCCACGTGTGCAGTCATATATGCCAGTGCTATGAAACAGTAGCGGTACACCCACACATACACACCTTCAGTATGTTGTTCCCCATTGGCCCTATGTGTTGGTACTCACCATGGCAATCACACTACTAGGGTAGCATGTGCAAAGGTAACCTGTGAATCACCTCTATGGTCCAGTTGTGGTTTATGTGAGTCATGTGGCAATGTCACAGCTGCCACATGTATGCAGTCAGCCATCACCCTTGGCCAGGAATGTACAACACATGTGTGGGATGCCACCACACAGCCAATCTGGGGACTGAGCTCTCTGAACCCAGTAATGCCATACCCTGTCAGGTGGCATGTCATATATACTACATCCTGGACAAACTTCAACCCCAATCCCTGCTGCTACTATTGATAAAACCCCTGAAGATGTTTCTGATAGTTTTGACCAATTCTTTACTGAGACATTTCAAGCCCTAGCTAGCCATCTACCTCCTAGCTCCCCTGGTCCTGAAAGTAGCACCCCTAGAAACCTACTTGCATTCAGCTGCAAACCAGTCGCCACTTCACTTCTCCATACCTTGATTGAAAAAGTAAAACCCACTACATTTTCTGCTGATCAACTCCCTGCCGAGTACCTACAAAAATCAAATGATGCTATTGCTTACCCCGTCTCAAAACTAATCAAACGAATCATGGTAGAATCTAAATTTCCCACCATCTGGAAAATATCCTATGTAATCCCACTTCACAAAGGAGGCAGCTCTACTGAATTCTCCAATTATAGGCCAATAGCTATACTCTCTCCACTTGCAAAGGTTATGGAAACTATTCATAGACAATTCATGCACCACCTAATCCAAAATCGCCTTATGGCAGACACTCGGCATGGCTTCCGTCCTCATCACAGCACTACTTCAGGCCTCCTAGCCTTTACTAACACCATAAACCATACTTGCAACACTAATTATATATCCTCAGCCCTCTTTTTGGATCTTTCCAAGGCATACGATATGGTTGATCACCAACTTGTAATCCACACCCTGCAAACATTCTGTCTAGATACTGGAGCCTTCCAATGGTTTCAATTCTACCTGCATGGTCGACAGCAAGCTGGCCTCTGGCAGAACAAACTCTCTAACCTTCTACCTAACACCCTCAGAGTACCACAAGGCTCTATACTAGGGCCCTTGCTGTTCTCCATCTTCATTAACGACCTTTATACTGTCATCCCAAAAGTCAGCTGTATCCAATATGCTGATGACTCTACTCTGATCTGCTCAGCCACATCTCCAGTAGAGTTATGGTCAGCTACCCAGACCACCTTTAATACAATAGAAAACTGGCTTTCTGAACATCGTCTGATCCTAAATCCCAAATAAACTAAACTGCTGTTATTTCACCAACACGTAGGTCTAGCTTTCACCTTTACCATAACATCAACTGATGGCACAATAATCTCCCCTGACCCATCTACTAAGCTATTAGGTGTCATCATAGACAATAATCTCAAATGTGACCTACATGTTAACCAAATTATCAAAGCCATCAATAAAAAACTAGGGTCACTTTACAGAATAAAAGCCTTCCTAACCCCTCCAGCTAAAAGTGCCATAGCTCGCTCACACCTTCTTTCAACCCTTCTGTATGCATCCCCTCTACTCTCGAATATGAACAAGACTGTCCTTAACAAACATTCAATTTGCTACAACCACATTGCCAGGTTTGCCACTGGGCTGCCTTTTAGGACACATCATTGCATCAATCTAAATCAGCTTGGTTGACTTGAACTACCCAGCCTAATACAGTATAACCAACTGATTATGGCCTATAAAATCCTCTATAATCTGGACAATACTCCTGCACTTCAAATATTATCACCCCCTATAACAATCCTAGACCGCTTCGATCCTCTAACAAACTACTAATTCAGACTAGCAAATTTAATAACACAGCCGGTTATTCTCTCTTTGCAAACTCTGTAAGTAGATCCTGGAACTCACTTCCAGCTGATATTACCTTACTTTCCACCTTTGGTCAATTTAACACTAGACTCAAACAACATTTGTCACTTAACTGGCTATGTCAATGTATCAAGCCTGGCTAACTCGAATGTGTAAAATCTGTTAACCAGTTTACTGTGTAATTTAATTTAATCCTGACTTGTGCTCAGGACTAACTTTAACCTGTGGAACATGTTTAACTTGCTTACTTATGTAATCTCTGTAAATAATCTGTTTGTATTATGTAATGCTGGTATTATGTAATGCTGTATCTGCTTACCCTTTTAGCTTTTCTCCCCGGGCCTCCACTGGAAATGGACATGCATCCAGTCGGACTATCCCGGTCAACAAATGTAGGATAAATAAATAAATAAATAAAATATATTACAGTGACTACAATACAAGTCAGACATTGACACGCACTGACAGCATGCTGAACACACTGGGGCATATATGGGGACTCAGAATAGCATCCTGCCTGAGCATCACACACCTCCGCAGCTGGCACACAAGCATATGTTCCATCAGAACAGAGCACATGCCACACATGGCACACACATCCCCTGTGCCACACACTCACAGCCTGTAGGGCTACACAACACACCTGCTACAGACGTGTCAGGTACCTGTCTTGGGTGCTGCACTGGGGTCCCGCTCAACAGGCTGTATCTGGTGAAGGTCACAGTGATATGCCTCAGGGGCACTATGGTCCACCACAGAACACATGCATACAGGTCAGTCAGAGGCATGGACACATATGACTCACTCATTGACCATGCCAGTATGGCTGACCTGAGACATACCTCCCTGGACTACATGATAGGGAACATAGAATGGATCTCTCAGCATGTGGCACAGGCCAGTATGAGCCTGATCTTGGTTGCCAACATACCCTCACCAGGTATGCTACCACTATATGTGGGAAGGGTGTTGTATGTCTACATTATGCGCAGTCTCCAATGTCATTCATAGGGTATCCGCTGGCTGTCAATGTGTGCTTACATGCTAGGGAAGCCAGAATGATGTGCAAGGGTCATCTTGCATGTGACACCCATGGCCCAATGTATAATGGCAAAGCTCCTTGGTACACACATACTGCCTTATGCTGCAGAACATGGTTTACATAGCCACCTCCGTGGGTATCACACAGGTTAGGACACTAACAGTGCTGCTACACAACAACAGCAGTGTACACCGGAAGATGCATGCATCGGACACTGTCCTCAGCACGGTGAACTGCAATGTCTGTGCAGTACCAGATTCCTGAGTCATGGCTCACAGGTGTTACCCATCACTGACAGGTTATGCCCCATACCATGCCTGTCGTCCCCTACACATGTAACACACATGGACAGGGGGGTGGTATCCCAAGGTACCACAGATACACACACCTCCAGGTTGTTGGCACAGCACAAAGCATCAGGGCCTAATCATGTGCAGCTAACAGTGTATCGGACTGCCATCTGGTTCATAGCCTGGCACACACAACCCTCCCATATACAGGAAGACCACCTATCCTCCATAACAACACTGGCAATATGACAGTCTCAAGAACTGTGTTTATATGGCTGGACTGCATCCAGCCAAACATTGTGCATGAGCATTATTGTAGCTACAACACACTAGTTGAAGGGTTCACAGCATGTGGTCACTGAATTGCAGTGGAATGACATGTTACCACTACCACAACAGGTGGGAACATGCAGCACCTGTACATCGACTACATGTACACTATATGGCCCAGACCAGATGTGTATCCCCTGCTGTAGGTATTTTACCATATACACCCACACTGTATAGACACCTACCACGTGCAGACCCTGCACAGTAAGACACAGTCATATTGGTATACATTGCAAATACCATTTATCCACTCGAGGCATGTGTCAGACATGGTAACTACTGCAGGTCACAGGTATTTATGTGTATGTGTCACACACATACATCATGTGTGCAATGCCATTGCTGGTTTAGGCAATGGCATCCATTGTTATGTACAAAGACCCACACAAGGTCATACTGTGTAACACAACCACACGTGGCAGTTGTGGGTTACCGAAACATACCTATCTGTACTCTGACAATGGTAATAGACACAGTAGCAGAGTGCACTATTGGCATTACCAGCCAACTAGCCCTGTTTGGCTGTGCTGATGGTGTGGTGACATCCCCTTTGTTTACTGGGGGAATATGCAGCATCTGGTGTATTGTAGTATTTGCCAAAAGGATTTGTTTTCTCACACTTGCATTTACACACACCCTGCTATCCCCACACACACACACGCACACTTGCAAGATTCATTCCCCTACCTAACTAAGTCACGACACGGGAGAGAGACGCATTAGCAAAGCGCACTGTTCGGATTACTAGATCATTCCTCTTCTCCGGCTATACTTATAGGGTGCTAACAACATCAGTATTTTGAAAGGGTAATGTGCATCAGGTAGTGTGATCTCCTGATTGCCAAAATTAACATGTTTTTCATACAGAAATGCACACACACAAACTCCCCACATCCAAACACACTTGCAGGTTTCAAAGCCCTACCTAAATATGTTATGGCACTTGAGAGTGACGCTGTAGCAGGTTGCGCTATTCTGAGCACTGGCAGATGGTTCTTCTCAAGCTGTATGTATAGCATGCTGTCATCATCACTGTTTGGAAAGGGTAATGTGCATCATGTAGTGTGATCCCCTGATTTCAAAAAAGCAGATGTTTTTCATACAGAATTACACACACACAGAGTCCCCACATCCAAACACACACATATGCCATTTATTGGTTTAAAACTCCTACTTAACTATATTATGACACTCGGGAGAGACGCATTAGCAAAGTGCACTATTCGAATTATTTGGAGGTTTCCCTTCTCCTGCTGTACTTATAGGGTGCTGACATCATCAGTGTTTAGAAAGGGGAATGTGCATCCTGTACTGTGTTCACCCAGTTGCCAAAAGGCACATTTCCCTCACACAAAATTGCACACACACTAGCCCCCCTCATCCAAACACACACGTGTCATTTACAGGATTCAAACAACTACCTAACTATGTTATGACACTCAAGTCAGACACATTAGCAGAGTGCGCTATTCACATTACTGGGAGGTGTCCTTTCTCCTGCTGTACTTATAGGGTGCTGACATCATCTGTGTTTAGAATGGGGAATGTGCATCCTGTAGTGTGTTCTCCCAGTTGCCAAAAGGCACATTTCCCTCACACAAAATTGCACACACACTAACCCCCCTCATCCAAACACACACACTTGCAGGATTCAAACCACTACCTAATTATGTTATGACACTTAAGTCGGACGCATTAGTGGAGTGCGTTATTCGCATTACTGGGAGGCTTCTCTTCTCCTGCTGTACTTATAGGGTGCTGACATCATCTGTGTTTAGAAAAGGGGATGTGCATCCTGTAGTGTGTTCTCCCAGTTGCCAAAAAGGACATTTCCCACACACAAAATTGCACACACACTAACCCCTTCATCCAAACACACACACTTACCATTTGGAGGATTCAAACCACTATCTAATTAGGTTATGACACTCGAGTCTGACACATTAGCAGAGTGCGCTATTCGCATTACTGGGAGGCTTCCTTTCTCCTGCTGTACTTATAGGTTGCTGACATCATCTGTGTTTAGAAAGGGGAATGTGCATCCTGTAGTGTGTTCTCCCAGTTGCCAAAAGGGACATTTCCCTCACAAAAAACTGCACACACACTAATCTCCCTCATCCAAACACACACACTTGCAGGATTCAAACCACTACTTAATTATATTATGACACTCGCATCGGACGCATTAGCAGAGTGTGCTATTTGCATTATTGGGAGGCTTCCCTTCTCCTGCTGTACTTATAGGGTGCTGACATCATCTGTGTTTAGAAAGGGGAATGTGCATCCTGTAGTGTATTTTCCTAGTTGGCAAAAGGGATACTTCTTTCAAACAGTCTTGAACACACACTAACTCCCTCCACACACACTGAGCATGTACAGGATTTAAATCCCTACCTAACTATGTTATGACACTTGAGACGGACGCATTAGCAGAGCACGCTATTCGCATTACTGGGAGGATTCTCTTCTCCTGCTGCACTTATAGGGTGCTGACATCATCAGTGTTTAGAAAGGGGAATGTGCATCCTGTAGTGTATTCTCCTAGTTGGCAACAGGGATACTTCTTTCAAACAGTCTTCAACACACACGAACCCCCTCCACACACACTGAGCATGTACAGGATTCAAACCCCTACCTAACTATGTTATGACACTCGAGACAGACGCATTAGCAGAGCGCACTATTCGCATTACTGGGAGGTTTCCTTTCTCCTGCTGTACTTAAAGGGTGCTGACATCATCAGTGTTTAGAAAGGGGAATGTGCATCCTGTAGTGTGTTTTCCCAGTTGCCAAAAGGGACATTTCCCTCTCACAGCCTTTTACACACACAAACCCCACTCACACACATTGAGCTTTTGCATGATTCGAACCCCTACCTAATTATATTATGACACTTGAGGGAGACGCATTAGCAAAGCGCACTATCCGAATTATTGGGTATCTGTTATGCACCTGTAGTATTTATAGGGTGCTGACATCTTTATTTCTACAGAGGTATCTACATGTAGTACTACCTGTCAGGTGGGGAATAGCATATATATGCATTTGCAGCCACCTACGTCAGGGTCAGATATGCACATCGCACTGGCAGGTTATGTTCTATACCATGCTTTGGGACCACAGGACCTGTAACACACAACACAACCAGTCCAGAACACCACACCCACATCCAGGACACACACTTAGCTTCTCTGGGAACAGTGACAGGATATGCAGGTGTTCACATACACCATTCCAGTTGTTAACATCAGGTACAGGCATATTGTGTGTGAGAACTACTCAGGCCTCTACCACTTTACGCTACAGCCACTACAATTTGTGGGTCCATGTGCTATGGGAGAACCACACACCACAGCCACATGGGGGAATACATATTGCACTGTCCATCTGCAACGTGGGTACTCACTGTTCCACACCAGAGGTAGACCACCATTGTTGATATCTGACCATACCCACCTTTCCCTGGACATCCATATCCCATCTCCACCCCCAGGCAAGGTTGTCACTGCACACAAACTGTATTTAGCACAAGCAGACTCTACACTTGTGTAGACTGGGGTGGACGACTTCAGAGGACCCATGCTGGGGGACTATACTGGACACTCAGCATAATCCTTGACAACTGCATTCTATGAGCATGTGTACAGTTTGCATTGGTCATGCTATCCCACATATACCCATGACTGCTCCACAACAAGACACCTGTCAGCTGTACACCAGCCATATATGCGCCGTACAACAGACAGAGTGACCTAATACATTGCAGAGCTGTAGCCCACAGAGGGAGGACATCTGTGAACAGTTTCGGCATGGCACTTCATTCACACATACTCATTACAACACAGTGTTGACAGTGGAATCATCCAGAGAATGCAGATAGGGCTCCCTTCAGTCTGTTATTGACGGACACCTACTGTCAGAGATCCTCAGCAAATCTCTCACAGCACACACCGACAACATGGCTGTGGCTTAGCACATTCAATCCCTGGGACCTCCACGGTGCCCCTGCTTGACAGAGGCACAGCTCACTAGCCTCACATGTTGCCTTCTGTGACCTACTTTACAGTGGCACAGTAGCCTACTGTCCTGGGGATGCAGATGCCAAGCACACTCTGGCTGAGCTGTCATTCCCTAGGGCAACAAGCCTAGTATTGACCTCTACACCCATATGTTCAATTGTCGGATGCACAATATTTGTTGTGCTGTTCTACTGTTTGCAGGTCTTTATTGCCATAGCATTCCCTGTTCCTATGACCAACTTGTGTATCTGTGGAAGATGTTTGCATATGACGACGATCCACTATATCACTTATGTCTCTGTAGTCATTTACTGTGTGCACTGGGCAGATTGCTGTGTTGTGGATGGTTCCTGGACTGACACGTACAAATACCAGATATGTGTGGCCAACTGCTAAATGGAGATATGGCCTAAGTGTGTGAGCATGCCCAGTTCAGCCTTTCCATGGCATGTTGTCTCACATATGCCTCATTTATCAAAGTGTGCGAGCATGCCCAGTGTGAGCTTTCCATATGTTGCACTCTGAAGTCCACCACATATTTGGGTGTGTGTGAACTTCAACAATATCTCACATTTATGGTTGTGTGTTGGGTGTCATGTTGTGTACTAACTGGCCAACTGCTTCGTGTCTGCCACAACAGGGATTATATTGTGCCTGCAGGGATTGCATGGGATACTTTGCAGACAGTTCTCAACATACTTTCATAATGACCTAACACTGTAGTACCGTATAGTGTACTGGTTCAGTACTTTCACTGTGGTGGACAGTATCCTGGGCTTTAGTCCTATGACTGCTTGACATCTTCATAGTGAGCACAACAGACTGTGTAGGGGCCAGTTGTGCACATATCACCATGTTGCAATATGTCCAGATATGGACTACCTACACCAGGCTCGTCCAACATTTCTAGTGTATTCCACAACATGGGTGGACATTGGCAAACACTAGCAATGTTCCCTAGGCCATTTCTGATGCTAGTCACAGGGTGTGTTTGTCCTTCGACACACATTGTAACTAGAGTTTGCCATGACATATGTCATGGTTAGTATACTGTGCCTCCGTCTACCTCTGACATAACAGTGATACCCAGGGTTAGCCTACCATCTCCCTTCCACTCATCAGGATTCCTCTTGAGGGGTGTCGATATGTGACTCTCTGGCTGACCTGTACCAGGAGTTTACTGAAGAGTGGGGGTGCCTTCTGTGTTATGGATCATTCTGTACAGCTTGTCCTATGTATGTCAGTGCTGGGGTTCAGGTCTCTCATGTGCATAGCTCACTGCCATTCAGATTGTACAAGGTGCAACATGTTCATTCATTCCAGGTTGGACATGGCTTCATACATCAGGCACAGCTTTCCTGTAGCTGGGAAGTATTGCGTGTGTGGGGCTGCAGTTTGTTTACACAGGCAACACATGGCATCTGTTCATGCTCTTTGCTACTCCTGGTGGGGTACTGTTGTGGACTTTACAGTTGATGGAGGTGTCTGCTGTGGTATATCCCACAGGGGCTATTGTAGTCACTTGTGACGCTGATGGAGGATGACTGCAGAGCCACAGTGAGTTCCCCTTATCTACATCTGCCAACCTTCATGTTTGGGTGGGTATATAGTATATGTTTCTGCGAACACTACAGCCACATGTTAGTCCAGTGCAGGATATCTATCACCTTTTGTACCCAGGTCTCACATTACATGTTAGGTACCTCATGGGTTAACACCTGTGTGGTAATTTGTGGGCACTTACTGTATATCCACGGTGGTTGTCTATACACAGTTCTGCAATTATCTTGCTGACATGGCTATGGCTACAGTTGTCTGTTTGTAGGTGGCCCTTTTGTGGGTTGCTTGTGTCAGCTGGGGGTCAGATATGGTGGGCTGTTTGTACTCCTCTGCATACATGTTCAGTCACAGTCCTTCCACGTTGGCCTATGCCTATGGGACATATACACAGAATGGAGGTGGGGGGGCCAAGACCAGGCCTTGTGGGATGCCACTCATATCTGCTTTGTAGTCTGACATGGATGCGGCATGTCTGACCATGTCAGTTCTGTCCTTGGTCTGGTTTGCAACCCCTCTACTGACATAGGGGTATATATTTAAGCTGGTGAACATATCCATACTGAACTCATACGGTATTGTCTAGAAGCATGTGCACAGTCCAGCTACACTGTGTGGACCACATTGCCCTCATCAATGACCTTAATGACTGCTTCAAATGGGTCAGACATGTTTAGGGGCAGGTTCTGCAGTTACGACAGCCACACTGTGTAGTGTCCAGTATCAGTAGGTCCACAATAGCCTTCTGTCTGCGGTACAAAGTGATCCTTTCCATAGCTGTGCAGAACAAGCTTGTCAGGATCCTGGGGTGGTAGTTTGGAGTATCCATTCAGGCAACACCTTTGTTGTGATGGACCACTGTTGTTGTACACTGCTCTTTGGGTACATATCCTGTGGTAAGGCTGACATTGGGCAGAAGTCTGATTTGGCATTCCATTATTCTTGGAGTCCATGTTGGCCTCAGCACAGGACACCATCACATACCTTTGCTGCTGTGTGTTCTGCATTGCAGATGATGGCTGTTACCTCAGCATCTGCAATGTCAGGGGACCATCAGTCTGCTGGGATAGGTATTTTGCACTCTGGGGGGGGTGTTTACACTGCACCTGACAGGTTGTATGTTAGCAATATGTGTGTGTATTTGGTATGTTGTTTGTAATATCTGTGTGATTCGGAGCATATCTGTGGATGCCCGACATGGTTCCTACCATCAGTTGGGTAAGCCTTGTGATTATCCTTAGTGTCCTGTACGTTTTGTATCTTCATAGGTTCATGGGTTCATACTAGGCTATACACCCTAGGCCATTAGTAAGCCTAGCCAGAGTGTGTGTGTCTTTCGCCACCCCTTGCTATGTTCTATTATGGCCATTTATGAAGTTCTCCACGGTGCCTCTGTCTGGTCGTGACACAGTGAGGACCCCCAGTATACATGTACGGTCATCCATCCACTTGGCAATATTCCTGTTGAGGGGTGTCAGTGAGGGGCTCTGCCTACCATGGATTGGGATCCTGTTTCTGGCTGTGGGGAGCCTCTGGGTTATGTACCTGTCCCTCCAGCACATCTTATTTCATTATGTGTTGAGGCTGACATCTGTGACTCTCACAGCTCCAATGGCTTTGATTTCCTGTGGTGGAGCATGTCCATTACTCCTGTGTTGGACATGGCCTTGTACAACAGACATACAATGCCTCTGTGTAGGCAGTCTGTGACTGCAGTCAGCTGGGGTGTCTACAGCCAGGCAGCATATGACATATATTTCACACCCTTTATCCTGTTGGTGGGGTAACTATGAGGTCTTCCGGACTGCTGCAGGTGTCACGTACGGTACATCCCATATGAGTCATTGTACTAGATTATGGGTCTGATAAGGGAACAGTACAGCGGCACAGTGACCTCTGTTGATGTTGATGTGAATCCTTTCATGATACGGTGTCCAATATCGACAATCTTCATAGCCACATTGGCATTGTGAGTGTCACATGGCAGATTAATGTCGACCTGTGTCCCTAGGTCCCTGATTACTCCTTGCATACATAATGGTTTGACACCTATGTGGTAATTTGCGTGTACCTTGTCTGGTATTTGGTGGGACATTCATACTGTCCAGTGTCTTCAGGATGTCAGGGTGGAGTTCTTGTGTGTGAGAGTGTGGTCTGTCGCATGCTACAGACTGTACAGCAGTTTTGACTACAGTTATGTGCACATGGGTGGTCTCCGCTGCTTTGTGCATTGTCAGTTACCTGGCCATATGGGTGTCTGTGCTGCATATGGATACTCCCCCTCCTTTGATGTTTTGCTGCAGGTGTTGGGGCCATAACACATGATATGTGGTATAACCTAGTAGTGCTGGTGTGCTATCACTAGGCTTGCAGCAGGCTTCTGTCACTGCACAGACATCAATATTCTCCATAATGGGAAGTGCCTCAGGGGCATGCATATTGCAGTTTACACATCTGGCATTGGTCAGCATTACCCTTATGTTTCCTACCACTTATGTTTTCTAGGGTGGTGGGTAGTCTTTTTGGCCTTGCCTACATACGGCTCTATGGAGGCAGCAAAGGCCTTATCCAGTATCCAGACGGACATGGGTAACAGGTGCAAGCCATCCCTGGAACAGCAGCATGGCTTGTCATGCTTGACATCTCAAGCAGACAGACATTAGACCCTCTTGGACTGACAGCTGTAACTGTGCCAGCTGTTAAACATGAGCATTCTGTGTTTGTACCGTGGCATCATTCTTGGTGAGGGTTGGATGCTGCACACAGCCAGTGTCATACCGGCATGGGGTACATACTCAGAGGGACCATCCATGTCTCTTTTCATGTTGACCAGGGAGGTACATCTCAGGTAATTCACACCAGCATGGACATTGAGTGCATCATATTTCTGCTTGCTTTGGGGTGACTCATGCATTTGTGTTATGTGGCATTTTGTGGCAGCCTACAGGTAGCTTACTCTACCCTTTCCCTTGTTCAGTCTGGTGAGTGGGACAGCAGTGTGTCTGCCTATACAGACACCTATTACGACTGTATCAGGCATGTTGTTTCTCCTTCTGGCCTGTGACTGTTTGGCACACCAGCTTTGCGTACTATTCATTGCATGTGCTATGTTTGAAGGTTGTGGTTGCTTGTGATCTGCTTTGGAGGCTTCTGTTGGTGTGGTGTGTTTGTAATTAAGGCCTCCTGGAATATTTGTCTGTGTTTATGTGTTTGGTTTACAGTTGTGGTAGGTCTATGTGGGACTGGGTTTGTGGTGTATGTGGATTCCTTCTCCTCCTGACTAGTTTTGACAGTACTGAGTTGGTGGAGCTCATCCTCTGGTTTGGATACATGGATGCATCTATCACATATATTTGTATTTATTGGGGAGTATTGTGTTTGTCTGTGTACTTGGGACTGGTGTCACATTGCCTCTGGATTCACAGATTCTACTTGTTGTGGCTGGACTTAGTGGATTGTATGTGTGGACATATGTTATTGCCATACTACTGGTCAGTGATTACTTCCCTTTTTATGTTTGCTCTATCATGTGGTAGCTTCCTCATTCTCTTGCATGGTTTGGTAATGGCTGGAGTCCAGCATGCCAGATGCCTGCGTGTATGGCATTGTGTGTTGTTGTTATTTGTGATTGCATACTCCAAGCATTCCTGGCTGTGTTCATGGAATGCCTGTATAACATGTTCTGTGGTGTGTCCCATATTCTGCACTTGCACAGGGCCTTTGTAGGATTCAACATCGGTTTTGAGGGCTGCAACCTATGCTTTACACATGTTTTTCACTGTGGTATTCTGGCCAGGGACTGGGGTCAGGATGTGTATATCCAGTGTGATTACTCTGTGGTCTGGTCTTACCAGTGAGGGGTACACTTCTCATCTTGCCATCCAGTACACATGTTGCTGATTATCACATCCAGTATACTTACCCCTCTTGTGGGAGTGGTACATTGTTCCTGGGCATTTTGGTTTATGGATTCTGGGAAATTTTCTCCTACTGTGTTGGTGCTAGTATAATGCTCCCTGTGTATGTCTGGGTAATTTTAGTCAAGCAATATAATGTGGTTTGGGGGGCTTGATATATTCATGTATTCCGACATAGGCCAGGTGCAGTTCCTGGTATTAGGACAGTAGTCTGCAGCAGGCTATATACTGGGAGGCGGTTTTAGCCATTGGTATTTGACCATGGCTAATCCATGCTGCTTCTTGTTGTGGTACCAACATGGGGGTGTGGTTATCCTTGCCATTTCTTGCTAGTCACCCTCCTTTTGTAGCTTGTTCCATGTTTTGCGGCTGTACAGCACAGTATGAGGTGTGACTTGGTAGTGTTAGGGTGCTGATGTGAGCCTTGACCCAGTTCTCTATTACAAGACTGGTATCTATATTCTCCATACTGTGTGCTTACACTGCACACATCTTGCTGTTTAGACATCTGTCATTGGGTAGCATTACATCTAGGTTCCTATCCCTTTGTAGAACCTATGAAGGTGGGTTTGTCAGGTTTTGAGACTTTACTCTATTCAGGGCATGCTGTGGGTACTGACAGCTTCTTTTGTTGCCAGGTATCCATGGGGCATGGCATGAGTAGGGTGCACACCACCCCTAGCAGGTGGTGCATCATGTCACAGCTCCGCATGTCTTCCCAGCCTGAAATCACATTGGCTCCCCTTTGACTAACTGCATTACTTCAGCCAGTTATTGCACTTTGAGCATCCCATCATCATTTTGTGGCTTCATGCTTGGTGAGAGGGTGGGATGTTAGTCAGGTGTGCCTCAGGTGTGCATATAGTACATGGTGTTACATTACTTAACACACATGGCATTCATGCCTCAGGTGGAAAGCTGCAGTAGGTTGCCTCTGTCGGATGCGGCCATATTACACTTCCCTGTACATGTTTGCAGAGCAGGTCATGTCATTTTAGTGGCATCCATGTTATTATTTGAGTGAGTCAGAGGGGGCATCATCTCCAGGGTTCCTACTGAGCCAGTGCGTATGTGCTATGCATTGCCTCTTTGCCAAGGCCAGGCATACTGGGCAGCATGCTCTCCTTCTGCCTACTGGGGCAGGCTCAGGTTGTTCCTCCTCTGAGTCACGCCTCCTGCCTGTGATGGCCTTGGCAATGGTGTGGGGGGCTGTTTGGCCTGGCCCTATGCTGGTCCTGC
>NC_056741.1:424684170-424901670 GCF_019279795.1 Protopterus annectens
CCCAGAAGAGGGAAATTCAAAATCTTGCATTTTGGAGATTTTAAATTAGCGGTTCCGGTGTTACCTGAATCCATGAACACAGAGCAAGTGTTTATGTTTTAAGGGTTTTGTGTAGGTGCTATAGTGTGTGTTAGTGTGTTTTGTTACTGTGATGTGTGTGTGCGCGAAGGGAATGGAGCTTGTGTTGTAGTGTTTCATGTGTTTGTGTATGTAGTGTGACCTTGGAGTTAGTATATTTAAGTAGGGGGTGCAGGGTGGCTTGCTTCCCCTACTTGTATGTAGGACAGGGTTGTATGTGGGGAGGAAGGTTTGTGTGTGTTTAGTATAGAAGTTGCGATTTTGAATTTCGCGCTTCTAGGATTTCGATCTTTTAGGATTTCCACTTTATGGGCTCGAGATTCTGAAATTCGATATTTGAGAATTTCGGGCATGTAAAGTGAATCCATATATACACACCTAGATACATATATATATATATATATATATATATATATATACAGATAGATATTTATACACACACACACACACACACACATAGATCACAGTTCATATCCAAATGCCAAGAAGCAAGACAATATGCACTTTGCTGATGGGAGGTGCATTTCTTAAAGCCCGCCAGCTTTCACAACATTATTTAAAAATATTGGAGAAAAAGTACAGATGAGAGAAGGTTATCAATAATGACAAAGGAGAGAAAAGGTACTCACCATAATGTTGTGTTGTCCATTTTCATTCTTCCGCAACAACTGGGATTCAGATCCAGTCCTCGGATCTGACTCAGCCACTATAAAACTCATGAGATCCTCCCTTTCCCATAATACACCTATCCTAACACTCTTCAGAACTTGTTTGCTGTTATATGACAAAAAAAAAAAAAAATAAATATATTTTACATACACAAGGTATGAAACTAATGAGAAAAGACATAAGAAAACAGAGCCTATCTGGAGTTCAATGTGAAGAATAGCCATGTCCTTACAGTCCCTCGTTCTTCCAGAAGTGAAGTAAGAAAAGGATGGGGGTGGTGGGAGAGAAGTTGAGAAAGAATGTAACTGGGCAACACAGAAGAAATGTTATTGTGAGTACATAACTTCTTTATCTGATGTTGTCAATTTTACTCATTCCTCAATAACTGGAACATAGTCCCTAACTATCTACATTCTTGGGTTGACTCTAAGAAAGGATGTTTCTGAGCACTGATGAGCCAAAGGCTGCTTTTCCCCTACAGACCAGATCCAATTTGTAATGAGTGATAAAAGCATGATGGTTCATCCAGGTTGCAGCTGCCCATATATCATCCATGGAAGCTTTAGAAAGAAATGCCATGGAAGTTGCCATAGACCTAGTTGAATGTGCTCTTACAGGTTTTGGTAAGGTTAGGCCCAGCTTGTTGTAAATAAACATTACGCAATCCATCAGCCATTTGGTTAAAGTAATCTTTCCAAATGGTTTGCCCAATTTTGAATTTGGAAAGGATACAAATAATTGGTCTGTCTTTCTGATTTCTTTTATTCTATACAAATAAAAACATAATTGTCTGTGAACATCTAATAAAATTTAACGTGCATTAATTTTTGTTTGAAAATTTAGGAAAGAAAACTGGTAAATTAATTGACTGATTGATATTGGATTCTGACACCAACTTAGGAAAGAAAGAAGCGTTGCTACGTAATGCCACTCTACCCTCATGAAAAATCAAGTAAGGAGGTTTAGATGATAAAACCAAGTTCTTAGATTCTTCTAGCATAAGTAATGGCCACTAGAAAAATTGTTTTCCAGGTCAAGAATTTACCTTCACATTTAGCTGCAGGTTCGAAGGGGGTCTGAATTCAGGTTTATACTAAATTTAAGCCCCATCGTGGAGTAGGTGGTCTGAACAGAAGGGTGCCTTTTAAAAAGGCTTTACAAAGTTTAGATGACGCCAAGGATGAATTGTCACATCCAGTGTGAAAATTAGAAATTGTTGCTAACTGAACTCTAATTGTTGAGCTAGCTCCCTCATTAAAAATTGTTGCCAAAAATTCCAGGACACTTAGTACAGGAGCTGAAAAGGGGGTCAATATGTTTTTGCTTTGCCCTAAAAGCAAATCTTTTCCATTTGCTTCTGTAAGGTTTTCTTGTGGAAGCCTTGTGTGAAGAAAAACGTATGTAGTGAACAGAAGACAGCATCGGTTGTCTGGCTATCAACGGAATTGGAGAAACCATACTGTTAACTAGAGGTTTGAATTATCCGGCTGTGTCATGCCCGTCAGGAAATGAATCCAGAATCCACGGTCAGTACACAGAAGATGAGGCCAAAGGAAGGGGTACCAAATCTGTCAAGACCAGTAAGGTGCAATGAGGATAACTTTGCTCTTCAACCAGGCAGATTTCTGTAGAAATATGGGAATTGGAAGATATACATAGAAAAGACCAGGGGGACAAATCATGGCGTAGAGCATCTCTTAGTGATTCCCCCTGTGAGGGGATGACAGTGAAGACGTTGCTGCACTTGTTTAGAGGAGATGCAATAAGATTGCAGCAAGGCTGGCCCCACTGACTGAAAATCATATCTGTCACTTTTTTGTTGAAAAAACACTCATGCGGTAGTAAAATGGACCCACTCAGTTTGTCTGCTATTATGTTGGACTTCCCTGTAATGTGCATTGCCATCAGAAAGTGGTTGGAAGTGATCACCCATTGCCAAACCCTGAGGGCTTCTTGACACAAGGGGTAAGACCTGGTTCCCCCTTGTTTGTTGATGCACCAAACTACTGACATGTTGTCTGTTTGAATCGCAATTGCCCCAAAAGGGAGAGGGTTGGAATGCCTGCAATGCTAAGATCACTGCTCTCATTTCCAGAACATTGATGTGTGTTTTAACCTCTTCAGGGGGACCAAGTGCCTTGTTTTTCCCAAGGACTACCACTTCCCCAATCTGGGATGCGTTCATGGTCACTACAGCCTTGGGTTGAGGGAGAATGAAGGGACGACATTGTAAAAGTTGATCTGATTGAATCCACCACAAAGGTATTTTTTGCATGCATGGTTTATTTTTACTTGGGCTGACTTCTGGTGATAAAGAATTGACCATTTTGCTGAAAGTATCCACTGAAGAATTCTTATATGAAATCTTGCAAGGGAAACTACAATTATGGCTGCTGACATTAATCCTAGGGCTTGTAGAATCAATTGAGCTGAAATTGTGGTACTGAAGATTATTTTCTTGACCTGAAATCTGATAGTACTCGACAGGAAAAGAGCATCTGTCATTGATTCTGTACTGAACACTGCTCCTACAAATTCCAGTGTTTGAGATGGTTCCAAATGAGACTTACTGTGGTATATTGTTATCCCCAGGTTGCAGCAAGTCTGGAGCACCTGATCCTGCACTTTTTGTAGTAGATACCTGGTGGGGACAGTAATGAGCCAGTCATCTAATTACGTAAACACTTGGAATCCTTGTAGTCTCAAGTGAGGTGCTACCACTGCCATGGATTTGTTAAACACCCTGGGAGCTGTGGTGAGGCCAAAGAGCAGTGCCCTGAACTGATAGTGACTGGCTCCTAGCTGGAAGCGTAGATATCTTCTGGATTGTCTGCTCATTTTATATGACAGTACTCATCCTGAAAGTCTACTGAGCACATCCAATCATACTTGCTCAAAAAGGGCAGAATGGACTGAACCGTGACTGAAGTTCCCTGTTTTCTTTGGTACTAAAAAAAATCTTGAGTAAGTACCAGATTCTATTTAGTCTGGTGGGACTTCTTAGATGACTTTTTTTTAGCAACTTTTGAATTTCTATTGCTATTGATTTCCTCTGACTGGATGGTACACCGGGAAGTTTGTATATAGCTGGAGGTAGAAAGGAAAAGGGAATTAACTAACCTCTGGATATAATCTTCTGCACTCATGTATCTTTTGTGATTTCTAGCCAGGCTCTCTGGAGCACAGATGAACGACTCCAGACTGCTTCCAGAGGGGAACAATTGTATCTCCTTTCAGGAGTACTAGTAGGGTCTATCAGAAAAAGAATCTCTAGACCTTTGGTTCTGCAGGTTGCATCTTCATGTGGATTTTGGAAACGGCCCTGGAACTTCTTGAACTACATTTTTCAACCACCTTGGTGATTCCCTGAGAAGGTTCTTTAATGAGCCGAAAAACATACACCCACTGCAGACAGGATCTTCCATCCTTCTCGCACCTGAACAGTGTGTCCTTCACTTTCGGGCCAATCAGAGAACTGCCATCAAAAAGGAGCAATGACAAATGAGGACTTGAAGGGTTCTGCAAAATCACACAAGCGCATCCAGGCATGCCCTCTTTATGGACATGCCTGAAACCACCGCCCTTGAGTTACCTTCAGTCACATGTGAGATAAGCCTCATGGACGAGTTAGAAATTGATAATATGGTAGCCAACTGCGATGCCACAGAAGCCTGAGCCTCAGGAGTGGTGGTTCCTGAAAGATAATTTGATAGCTCTTTTATCAAATCCCTTTGAAGCCTTGTGGAATGGGCGAGGTAGTTCAGTGATCTGACAGCAAATGTCACTGAAGCATATACACGATTCTCAAATCTGTCCAGTGCCCTAGACTCCCTGTTAGGGGGATGGACAAAGGAACTCTGTTCCGTAAGTTCTTTCTCAGTGGCTGCCACCATGACCATGGCATCTATGGACATTCTCTTGCTCCAAAATTCCTTGTGAACAGGTGGTGCCAGAATCTGATCCGGTCTCTTGGGGATTAGCTCAACTATGTTAGGCTCCTTCCATGCCCACCGAGAGACCAAATCAATGAGCTTGCTGGCATTTGAAGTTCCCCAGGAGGTAGACGGGCCAGACTCCAAAGCCTCCAGGAACACAGACTTCTCCAAGGAAGGGTTTTGGGCTGACCAACCACCCCTCTAATTTAGGATTTCAAGGATCTCTCCAAAGGAGACATGTTCAGGTGGTGATCTAGGAGACCATTCCTGTTTTTCAAAATCAGTGTCTTCATTGATAGACTACTGAGGGTAATCCAAGTGTCTCCTCTTGCACTTCCTCTTCCTAAGGACCTCTTTGGTGGAATGTTTCAGAGAGGTATTGGAAGAAATGGTAAGACCCTGCCGGGTATCCTGGAGACTTTAGGTAGGCTGTCCCTGTGTTCCAGGATAATGAGGCTCAACACCCAAAGACATGTGGGACCCAGTAGGATGATCCATGAGGGAGGAACAATCCATCCTGCAGGAGCAGAAAATACCCTCTTCACTACCTCAAAGGCTGACCACTCCAGGCAGAAGGAAGTCGATGGATCTGAGAAGCCAAGCTTCTGACCCCTCGGCTCCCTCTGTCCTAAAGGCAACTCACCCAAGGCACATCTCAGAGCCAAGCTATCCAGTGCCAAAGCTCCAAGGGGTGGAGATGGCTCCAAAAACTTCAGAGTCGACTCTAAAACCTCAGATCTGACAGGGACACCTCAGCTTTAAGAGTCTTCTGGATCTGAAACTGTAGGCGGTGGGCACTCAGAGTAAGCTTTGTATCCACAGAAACTAAGATCTTCGAACCTGAAGTAGACGGTTCCAGAAGACTTGGATCCAAGGGCCCTGAAATGGCTGGTCAAATTGGTGAAGTAGCCGAAAAAGGTGGTGCAGCACTTATAAAGACTTCCTAACCCAATGGGGTAGGAGCTAAAGTAACTACCATCTATATTTGAGCAGAGAGAAACTTCCTCATCATCCTGTCCACATCACCTCGGTGAGACTCCTGGAAGAATGTGAAGATGCCAGTGATGGGGATCTTGAGCTTCGAGTATTTCTAATAAGGGAGAAGGTACAAGGGATGGTACCAGATCTAAGAAAGGGGGGTATGTTGTTTTTGGTAATGGCTTCAGATCCAATAAAGTCAAATCCAATGAAGGCAACTTACTGTCATTTGCCAATGCAGGAGCAGCTTTTGGATCAGATTTCTTGGCCTTTTTCCTCAGTAGTTCAGTGGTAGGATCTGAGGTTGGTATAGAGGATCCACAAGGCTTGGAAGACACTTTTGCCTTGTGTTTTTCGAGGGGGTTAAGCCCCAGATAATGCTTCAGAAAAGAAAGTAGGAAAGTGATCCTTTTAATATTAATTTGTTCTTCCTAGCACCCAAGGCCCTAGGATTAAATTCCAGACAAATCTTGCATTCAACATTTATGTGCTAAGGGCCTAAACAATACACACAGAGCATGAAAATACAAGCTGAATTTTATGTTCGCATTCTGTACATTTTTTAAATCCCAAGGAGTTTTCTCAGACATTTTTCTATGCTAACAGCAAAGACAAAAGTAAGAAAGTTTTTTTTTTTTTTTTTTTTTTTGTAAGAAAAAGAAAATACCAACGACGGTAAGAAGATACCAGCAATGGTAAGTTAGGTACACTCAAAAGTGTAGAAAGGGAGGTATAAAGAATAAAGGATATAATATTAAAGAATTATATGAAATATTCACTTTATCTTTGAATTTGAAAAAGCTATCTAGCTCGAGAGCTAAAGGTGACCAAGTCTTCACACTAAAGTAGCAAGAGAGATCTGGGGAATGTTAGGGTTGGTTCATTATGGGAAAGGGTTTTTAGTGACCAGAAGCTGTAGTAATGACTGAGTCAGATCAGAGGACTGAATCCAAACCCCAATTGTTGAGAAACAAAAACCATCAGATAAAATATCAGCAATGGTAAGTCTTAGAGTACTTGAACACAGGAAGCAGATGGAGGAAAGTTTGAGAATAGAAGGCCAACTGCAGAAAATAAGTAAAGTGTTTTACTATGAAGGGAAGGAATAAACAGAAAGGATACAAGAATAAGAATTTATGCTATAAAGCTATAAAAAAGAGCAAATACAAATGTAATTTATCCAATCTTGTGTGAAAATACACTCGAGCTATATAGAGACCACGTCCATTTGCAGTAGCAGAAAACGTGATCTGAAGTAATACTCTTGCTGAGGAGGATTACAGGTAAGGGGTGGAGCTCCATCTATGGATCCAAGTCTTTAGAAGTGGCCAAAGTCAGATCTGTGACCCCATCATTTGAGGAATGGACAAAAAGACAACATCAGATCACTCTGAATTTCCTCTCCAATGTTTCTGACTGAGAATAAAATGGAAAACACTGAAAAAAATCATCAAAGAATGCTGTAATACAGTCCTAACACTGACCAAACAGAAAATACAGATGTGAGAATAAACTACAACAAAGACAGTAAACTTATCAAAGTAGGTATTTCTTGTCTGAACTGATTTTCTGTTTATTGTGATTCCTTGTTGTATAAAATTCTGCCAGTTTTGATGAGTTTATTTGAGTCATGTTTTCTAGGCTTTGTCTCCGTTTTTCATGAGTAGCATGGTGTCTTTAGAGAGCAAGGGGTCAGGGTTGCTTTTTTAATTTTTTGTTTCTTTTAGAAGCTAGTTTATTTAAGACGTTAAGGAAAATATGGTTTCATCTAGTGATGATATTTTTAAGAGTTCCAATTGTACCTGTGGAGGTAATCTATGAATATTTCTTCATTAAAGTAGACAAATTTTCTTACTTGTTTAAATACTATGTGTTTGTGGTAGTGCTTAATCTGTCTCGCAGCAAAAGTGGGTTGGTGGTCACTAACAGTGTCTGCAAGACATCCAGCAGTGTTAGTTTTGGAGGGAGAGTTTGAAAGGATTCAATCTAAGATTAACTTTTGGTTACTGTGCTTGTCAATTCTGGCTGGTGAGGTGACTAGTTGGGAGAAAGCAGAGGTTAACGGATAGAGAAGTACAGATGAAGCTTATCAGTGAGTAGTCTATATTAAAAGTCACCTAATCATATGGTTTCATTATTTATTTTATGAGAGATCCAGCTTAGTATGTCTTCCAGAATGAGGGTGTTACTACCTGGGGGGAATACGTATTGCTGCAATATAAATGTTCTTATGGTTGTTTAGTTAAAGAAGTTAGATAATTATTTTGGCATTGTGGAAACTGGGATGTGGTTGGGGATGTTTTAGGGTATGGTTGTAAAAGATGGAGATGCCCCAAACTTTTTTGTTTTGCCTACCATTTCTTAGAAAGATATAACCTGCTGGGAGAATTTCTTCATCTTTAATATGAGGTTTTAACTAGCGTTTTTTTGGTTACTATTTCTGAAGAGTGTGTTGCTAAAAATGCATGAAAGTCTGGAATCCTAGTGTTGATACTACATAGGTTAAGAAACATAAATTAAAGGTTGCTGTGTTGTTCAGTGGCAGGAAGATGGGTTTAGGAGGATAGGGTAGGACTGATAGGTTGGTGTACAGCTTGAAGAGAGGGTCCAAGCTTGGAGTGGCTATCCTCTCCAAGGGCAAGGGTTATAGAGAGTGGTTGTGGTAAGACCATTTCCTTTATTGGTCTTTAGCTTATGTTCAGAAATGTGGGGTTGATGTGCTGTATTTTTGTGGCTGTATTTCATGCAGGACATGGGTGCCTATGGAAAAACACTGGGTAAGGTTACATGAAAAAACATGTTAATTTAGAGAAATGATGAGATGACACTGGTAAAGACTATGTGGTGAAGCTTAGTGTGGCAGGATGTAGTAAATGCAAGTATGTTTTTTATTTATTTTTTATTTATATTTGTTTACCAGGGTAGATGCTACAACATTTAGTTCAAGAAGCAATTATGCAAGAAGCATTGGTAAGTAGGAGTATGGTGGGTGTGAGGCAGACTAGCATGTTAGTAATGGATTTGGGTAGATATTTATTATGTATTTATTTACATTTGTTTACTGGGTAGTGTCCGACTGGGCCAGGAGCATATTTTCAGTGGAGACCCAGGGAGAAAAGCTCCAACAGTTAATAAAAGAGAAAAATACAGTAGAGTAACAAATACATGGTACAAATACAGATATATTTTGAATAAAAGTTACAAGGAGGCTAGCTCATAATATATAAGCAAGAATACCCATCATGGTAAGAAAAAGATTATGGAACAGTAGGTGTTAGACATGGAGAGTTGAGGTAACTGCTAGTGATCTAATCGATGTTTTAGTTGTAATGGATAGAATCAGGATAGTATGACAACAAGTGTGCTGGAGGTGGTGGGAAGTGGAGTGAGCCTGAACATAGAGAGAAGAAGCAGAGTGGGTTGGATCTATCTGCTGTGCTGTCTTTAGGAAAAAAAAATATCATCAGGGTTGTACATGCAGTCAGGTAGATTAAAGTTAGGATCTTGTGGAGCAGAAGGTGAGTTTATATTTATTGTTGTTATTATTATTTTGTATCAGTGTTTAATTAAGCACTATCCTACATAAACAGGAAAGGGCACTATGCTAGGATAAGTTACTTTCAGGATTATTAGGAATACTAGATTATTATTGGTACAAGATAGAAGATAAGGACTTCTTAAGCAATAAAGTTTTATGTTAAGAGGTAGGTAGGGTGTTTGTCATACAGCAAATATTTTTCAGGCTGAAGTAAATAAAATAGATGCAAGATCTTTCTGTGGGGCGGTTAAAAAAGCAAGTGAAATAAACCCCAACTACAGAAACTTTAAGTAAAAAAAAGATGAGCTAGATTATGAGAAATTATGAACAGCTAGTAAACTAGTGGGATGGCTCTTGTTAATACTTCGCTATTAAAGGAGTTTTGCAAGAAAATGGAAATACAATTGTTGGGATGTTTTGTACATGGGAAAACCTATCAGTTAATGGGTGACTAAGGGTGTTTCTAACTACATCCCAAAGACCAGTGCATATACATAACAGGAAATTTAGACACCAAAAAAATGAATCGCCCTTTAAAGTAAGCTGAGACATACTTAACTATGATAGCTGTAATTAAAACTCATCTGTTTAGAAACAAGTTATTAGACAGACACATACAGGGCTTGGGTGAAACTGAGTATCTTGCTTGTCCACTGAGCTGGTACTTCTTAGTCATGCTGCATGGTTAACTCTTGGTCTTACAAACAGTAGGCAAAGCAGAAATATTGGTGGGATGGTTTACACTTTTGGAGTTGCCACAGGGGAGTATTGGTATTTCTAGTTGAGCAGAGAAATGAAAAGGCAGAAAAAGATGAGGGCAAAGATTAGCATATATTGCAACAGTTAGACAAAATCAAGGTGTTTAAATTACTCCTGGAATCAAGTCTGTTGTACAGGCTCACCAAAGCAGCTTTAACTCGGTTAGTAGTAAGTGCGTAAGCTATATCTTTAGAGGGTGGCAGTATGGACAGGCTAAGACTGTTAGTGCAATGCAGACCTCAGTTTTGAAGGTGAATTGTAGTTTATGTATGTTAAATAGTTAGCACGGTACACTTACAGAAAATAAAATTCATTATGAAAAAAATAGTATTGACTATGAAAGTGCTCTACAATCAAGTTGTTCTGTAGTTAATTGGTATAACTTTAAATAAATCAGAAAACATTGGAGACTTAGAACTTTTCTTAGCTAGATGTGATGAGTTGGTAAAACTCTTCAGATTTGTAGCCAAATCCTATGATGCTGTCACACAATTTCATTCAGTAAGGATGTAAATTAGTCAGCTTTTTGCCAAGACTATTAAAAAAGCTTTATGAATTACCATAAAAAGAGTTATGTACTTACCATAACTTGGCATCTGTGTATCCTATGTTGCTATCACTGTTGGGTCGTAGGATCAGCCATCGGATCCGAGCCGGCAATTTATCAGATAGCTTCTAGGCTCAAGCTCCTTCCACTCCCATAATCCCTTGCTACCCTCTAACCCCTCAGATCAAGTTTGCCCTAGAGCTAAAAAACAGCTGAGGAAGACCTTAACCACCAGACAGGAATATCCACTTCCTCTAGGTCCCACAGGACAGGGGAAGGAGGGATAGTGATGAATAGTGATATAGGCTAACACAGATGCCAAGTTATGGTAAGCACATAACTGTTTATCTGATGTTATCCATGTCACTATTCCTCACTGTTGGGTCAGAGTCCCCAGCTACCATAAAACCCTGGGCAGCCTCATGGATTCACATGCTGAAGGACTGTGGAGCCAAAGGAAGCCCTGGTCTTGGAAACTAAGTCGAGCTTGTAATGAGTAACAAAAGTGTAAGGAGTAGACCAGGTGGCTGCTGCACAAATCTCATCAAAGGAATGCTGGGCAAAATAGGCAGCTGACGTAGCCACAGATCACGTGGAATGAGATCTGACTGGTCCTAGTAATGACAAACCTTTTGAAGAATAAACCATGGAAATACATTTTGAAATCCAATGAGATATAGTAATCTTAGAAACCACTCGACCCTGTCTGTTAATAGAAAAGGACACAAACAGCTGGTTAGATTTCCAGAAACTCTTGGTCCTGTCCAAGTAGAATCATAGTTGTCTATGAATGTAAAGTGTATACAGCAAATATTCCCCTTTATTGGAGAAGTTGAGGAAGAAAACTGGCAACTAAAAGGAATGATTCAAATTTGCCTTCATGGCTACCTTGGTCATGAAGGAAGGGCTGGTTCGGAGAGAGACTGTGTCTTTATGAAATACCAAATATGGTGGTTTAATAGAAAGAGCCTGCAACTCGGAAACTCTTCTTGCTGATGTTATAGCTACCAGAAAAGTGGTCTTCCATGATAGAAATTTCATATCACAAGTCGCAGCAGGCTCAAAGGGACTCTGTGTAAGACATTGCAGTACAAATGAAAGGTCCCTTGGATCTTTGGCTGGGGCCAAAGCAGGAAAACACTTTTCGAAAAGGCCTTACAAAGGCGAGAAGAAAAAATAGGTTACACGCAAACTTTTAGTTATGTACTCACCATAACTTCAGATGTTTGGGATCCATCTACATTCTGACTGATGGGTTCCGAGCCGATCCCTCGGCTCCGACTCGGCACGCTTATGCCAAAGAGCGAAGTCTCTTATTGGCTGAGCTTATTATATCCCAGGATGCACCACTACCAGTCCCCCAGATCTAGTTTGTCCGCATACATGCACACATGCATACCCTGCTTATATAACATCGCCAGATGAAACAAGATAAAACAGTAGAACTCAAAACCGTTCAATCTCTTCTGATCTCCAAGGCAGGGGAAGGAGGGTGGAGGAATGGATGGATCCCAAACATCTGAAGTTATGGTGAGTACATAACTAAAAGATGTTATGTGATCCTATCTCGCCTACATTCTGACTGATGGGACAGCGTCCGTAGCAACTGAATCCTGCGTGGGTCACTGCAAAACTCTCCTGAGTACCGTGGAACCAAATGATGCTCGTCCTTTAGATGCCACATCCAATTTGTAGTGGAAATGAAAGTGCGGGTTGGACCAAGTGCACAAATTTCGATATAGCTAGCTTAGAATGAAAAGCTATAGACGTAGCCATAGCTCTGGTAGAATGAGCTTTGATAGATGTTGTAAGTTGCTTATTGAAGAAGAATAAGCCTTAGTTATGCAATCTCTGATCCATTTTGAGATAGTAGCTTTTGTGATGGTTTGGCCCAATTTATTATCTGAGAAGGACACAAACAACTGGTCTGACTTACGGTTGCTGAGTCCTGTCTAAATAGAAGCGTAACTGCCTGTGAACATCCAATTTATGGAGAGTGTATTCTCCTTCATTGGAGAATTTTCGAAACTAAACTGGTAGCTCTAGAGATTGTTGGAGACAGAAACTAGAACAGACCTTTGGGACAAAGGATGGATTAGGCCTAAGTGATACTCTATCCTTGTGGAAAATCAAGTATGGTGGCTTAATAGACAGGGCTTGAAGCTCTGAAACTCTTCTTGCAGAAGTAATTGCAACTAAGAATGCAGTTTTCCAAGACAGGTATTTTAACTCGCATGTAGCAGCCGGTTCGAAGGGGAGATGTTAATGCCACCAAATCAAGATCCCACGGAGGTGCATGATGAAAAATTGGTGGTCTTAATAGGCTCGCACCTTTAATGAAAGTTTTGCATAGTCTGCTGCTCATCAAGGGAGGATCCATGGATTCGTGGAATTTAGAGATAGCCGCTAGTTGGACTTTAATAGTTGAGACAGAAGATCCCTGATTAAACAGGGATGTTAAGAATTTCAAAACCTCTGGGACAGGAGCAGTGATAGGGTCTAAACCCTTGAGTTGAGCCTAGATAGCAAACCTTTTCCACTTACTGAGGTACAATTTGTTAGTGGTGGGTTTGTGGGCCAAGATAAATGTGAACAACTTCCGGGTCTAGTGTGTGCCTTCTAACTAAGGTCGGAAGTGGAGGAGCCAAGCTGTCAAATTCAAAGATTGCAGGGATTGATGCCATGTCCCAACTGATGGATTAGCAAGTCCGAATTAGGTCTAAGGTCCACGGATCGTCCACTGCATGCTTCTTCAGGTAAGGAAACCATATCTGACGAGGCCAGTATGGGGCAATCAGAATCATTGAAGACCCCAGTTGAGAAGCTTTTGAATAACTTTGGGAAGAAGTGGAATTGGAGGAAAGGCATAAAGTAGCCCTGTTGGCCAAGGTTGTTGTAGAGCATCCATGGCTGGTACCCTGATGTGGGATCAAGGAGAAGAACCTTTGGCACTTGGTGTTTTGTGGAGTTGCAAATAGGTCGCAGCACGGCGGCCCCCATCTCTTGAAAACCTGGGCTGCTACTGCGTGGTTTAGAGACCACTCGTGAGGAGAGAGAATTGTCCTGCTTAATTTGTCTGCCAATACATTTGACTTTCCCGGATGTGGGTCGCTACCAAGAAGCGGTTGGTAGCTACAGCCCATTCCCACCTCATGGCCTCTCTGCAAAGGGGTATGATCTGGTCCCTCCTTGTTTGTTCAGATACCAAACCACCGACATGTGTCGCCTGTGTGGATGGCGATGGTGCCCTGAGGAAGAAACTTGTGTAAGGCTTGGAGGGATAGAAGTACAGCCCTCATCTCCAACACGTTGATGTGAGAGGAGCTTCGGCTGGAAGCCAGGGCTCTGAACTGGCCCCAGACAATTTTTCCCCCCACCCTATCTGGGAGGCATCTGTCGCCAGGGTAACCACTGGAGAGGGAGAACAAAGGGTTTTCCTTGATCCAAGTTGGATGTCTGAAGCCACCAGCGTAGGTCCCTTTGCATATTTCCGTAATCATGATGTGATGATTGAGGGAAGATCCTGAAAGGACCATTGAGTTGACAAGAGTCACTGAAGAATCCTCATGTGTAATCTTGCTAGAGCAACTAAAAGAACCGTGGCAGACATTGAGCCTAAAACCTGTAGAACCATCCTGGCTGGGGCTTTGGATCTCGAGATTAGAGCCTGAACTGGCTGGCCTGTAAAGTTCGGATCCTTTCGGCAGGAAGAAAGACGCCAAGATCAATCTTGAGTCTATCTCTGCTCCTATAAACTTTATGCTGAGAGGGCAGCAAGACAGACTTTGACCAATTGAATGTAATCCCAGGGAAACACCCAGGAGATGGTGGCTTTGAGGTTGTCCATTAGTAGATGCCTGGTGTGGCAGTCAGGAGCCAGTCGTCGAGGTAGGGAAACACTTGGAATCCAAGACTTCAGGTGAGCCGTCACTACTGCCAAACACTTGGTGAACACCCTGGGGGCTGTGGTGAGACCAAAGGGCAGAGCAAAATTGGTAATGACTGACTCCCAGGCTGAAGCGCAGATACCTTCTGGACGCCTGATGTATCGGTATGTGATAATAGGCGTCCTTGAGGTCTATGGAGCACATCCAAACATCCTTCTCCAACAATGGGAGAATGGATTGTAACGTGACCATTCGAATTTGGATTTCGGACGGATTGGTTCAGTCTGCTGAGATCCAATATTGGCCTCAGGTCCCCTGTCTTTTGGCACTAAAAGAACCTGGAGTAATTTCCTGATCCGATCTGGTCTGTGGGAACCGGTTGGATGACTTTCTAGCAGCTTTAAAGCTTCTGCGGCTGCTATTTCCCTTTGACTGGGTGGTGGGTCCGGGATTCTTTTGGACGGTGGGGTGAGTATGTGAATGGGATGGCGTAACCTCCGGCAATGATCCGAAGCACCCATCTGTCCTGAGTGATTGACTCCCAGGCTTTTAGGTGCTTGGCAACGACACCCGACTGGCTCCGAGCAGCACAGCCGGGCAATCCCTCATGACGTGTGGGAGGCTGAAGAGCCACGAAGGACTCGCGGTCTCCAGAATTGCGGGCCCTCTGCCGCCTCTGGGACGGCGTCTCCTGAAAAATTTCCCGTCCTCTGCCTCTGGACGGGAATCTTCCTGCTGTTGGGAGAAAAACTTGCGAGATTTATGAACCACATTTTCCTCCTTTAGCCTTGGGATAAGGCCGAAAGGGAGTGGAATAACGGGCACCTACGGCAGATAAAGTTTTTCCCTCTTGCTCACAGCGGTAAGGGTGTCTTTCACCTTGGGTCCAAACAATGAGGACCCATCAAAGGGAGCCGCGAGGAAGACTTGAAGGCCTCCGAATTGACACAAGCGGAGCCAGGCTTGTCTACGAGAGCCACGCCTGTGCCTGCCGTTTACGCCGCATAGGAAATGAGCCTCATGGACGAGTTAGAAATTGACGTAAGGATAGCCAACTGAGAGCTAACCGACTGGGCTAGCTGCTCAGGTAGGTTACCGAGGGGAATCTGACAACTCCTTGACCAGATCCCTCTGAAGCCTGGTAAAATGTGCCAAATAATTCAGAGACCTTAAAGTAAAGGCCGCTGAAGTCAGGGTGCGCTTCCGCACCTGTCCATACTCCTAGACTCCTTATTAGGAGGATGGACGGACGTTGAAGCCTCTGCCACGTCCTGTTGTGTAGCAGATGCCACCACCATGGCATCTACAGCCACGCCTTTAGTAAGGAACTCCTTCTCGGGGAGCAGACAAAAATTTATTTGGACGAGAAGGACTGGTTCCACGGTATCTGGATGTTCGACTCGACAAACTAAATCCAGAAGCTCGTCGGCGGAGACACCCAGGAGGTGGAGGGCTGAGCCCCAAAGGCCTTGAGGAGCACTGATTCGTCCGCAGAGGGGGGTTTGGATATCCAGCCGCCTCGTTGTTTGAGGATCTCTAAGATGTCTGCAAATGAGACATCATCCGAGGACGACTGGGACCCTCTGCATCATCCATATCAGTGTCTGATGTAATAGACTCGGGGGAGTCCACGTGCTTCCTCTTGCACGATCTCTTCCTTGGGGGTTCCTCCGAAGACAACTCAAGAACCCTCAGGAGGAGGGAACCCCACTGGGGGTAACCTCAGGCCTCGGGGCTCCGCTGGCTACGGACAGGGGAACTGCCAAAGACCCAGTCTCCACGCCCAGGGAAGGTGCCGGTAAAGCCGGAGAGATGGCAAGAGGACTTGGCCAAGGCACTCCTCATGGTTCTGAAAGCCGGACCCCAGAATCCTGGGAGTGTCCGGTCTCGAGCCGTGACAGCCGGCAAAGTCCCGCAGCCGAGGGGAGGCTCGGAACCGAAAGCATAGGTCCCAAACATCACCCCGGGTCCAGCCGAAGAAGTCCGTACCAAACTCGGACCCGAGGCCGGGTTGGAGTAAGGGTCGGAGCCGACCCTGAGATCTCCACCGGCTCAGCACCTGCTCCGACGGAGCCAAGCAGTCGGAGGAGGAATGGCAATGGGTGGGCCAAGGTCATCGGCTCAAGCCAACTGGGTCGGAACCGAAACAAATTTTTGGAAGACTGGGGACTGGAACAGTCTTTGGAGCACCCTGTCTATATCAGAATCTGACATTCTCAAGACCGAGAGGAAACAGAACGGGTTGAAGGCCTCTCCATCGGCCCCAAAGGGCTAGGGGACCGCTCCGGCGACTCGATGAGTATCGGCGCCGAGGAATACACACACCAGATTCCATCGGTGCCGAGGTGGACTTGCCGAGGAGGAAGTGTCTGAGCGGGCGACCCTTGTCGGCTCCGAGAGCAGCGGAGCCGAAGGTGACCCGCCTCGATGCCCCAGCCATCGGCTCGAAGCCAGAGGAGTCGATACTGGTGGCATCGAGGCAGACCGTTCGACCTCGGCTCCGAGCCAAGGAGAGGCCTGCCTATGTCTCTTGGCGGTCGGATCCGACGGACTGGTCGGAACAGACGCCCTTTTCTTTTGCGAGAAGGAGAGGATGCCAAGGCTTCTTCAAAGGAAGGTTTAATTAACCCCTTAAGAATCAATTTATTTTTCCTCTCCTGGAGGACCCTTGAGGAAAAAGCGTGACATACGCTGCATGACTCCTGCAAGTGTTTGCCCCTAAACAATATACACAGAGCGAATGATCGTCTGTGATAGACATTTTGAAACCACATTTCAACATTTTTAAAGCCCGAAGGCCTAGGAGTTTGAGACATTATATTAAACAATTCAGTAACTTTGACAGGAAAGTAAACAACTATAGATTTACTGATGACAAACCTAAAAAATAGGCTTACAGTTATAGCTTAACAAACACTTCCTGTAAATGACAGGAACTCTGAAACCCTGTAAAGTTTTAAAAAGGGTTGACAGACCAGGAAGGCCCTGGATGAAGGGGGGCCGAAATCAAACTCAACCCAATCACACACAACAAGTTTTCACAATCCAAACACACACAATAAGAGCGTAGTTAAAACAGCTTTGTGACAAAACAGCAAAAAAACTGACAGAAAAGTTAGTTAATAATAACTACTCAGCCCAGCCAGCTCGAGACCACGTCTTCGCAGTTGGAAGCGGCAAACGAGATCTGGGGGACTGGTAGTGGTGCATCCTGGGATATAATAAGCTCAGCCAATAAGAGACTTCGCTCTTTGGCATAAGCGTGCCGAGTCGGAGCCGAGGGATCGGCTCCGAACCCATCAGTCAGAATGTAGGCGAGATAGGATCACATAACATCATAGAAATTAGAAATAGCCGCCAATTGCAGTTTGATAGAGAAACTAGCTCCGTTAAGACAAGAACAAAATATCTAGAATGGGAGCCCAGAAGGGGTCCAGATTATGCTGACTGGCCTAAATAGAAAACCTTTTCCATCTACTGGTGTAGACCTTTCTGGTGGAGGCCTTTTGAGTGGCCAGAATAATGTCTCTGACAGGCAATGGAAGTCTGGACTGATTTAGGAATACGGGAAGTGGACAAACCACCCGGTTAGATGCAGAGTCTAAAGGTTTGGGGATTGGAAGATCGGAGGGGTGAGAAATGAGATCCGGAAGGGGATCTAGTACCCAAGGGGGATACTTCAGGTGAGACTGTAGGAGGGGAAACCACACCTGCCGAGGCCAAAAGGGGTCGATGAGGTTCAAGGTGGCCTTGAGCCATCGAGCTTTCTGAAGCACTCTGGGAATGAGAGGTATAGGAAGGTAGGCATAAAGGATACTCTGAGGCCAATCATGAACCACAGCATCCCTGGGGGACTCCACGACTGGGGGAAATCAGGGCAAAATACTGACTACATTTGTGGTTGTGCGGGGAAACACACAGATCACAGCTCAGATAGCTCAGTGAAGGAAAATCTCTCACTATTAACAGATTCAGGGACAAATCGTGAGGACTCAGGATGGCATTACTGAGTCTGTCTGCTAACACACTGGTCTCCCATGGAATGTGAGTTGCAAGTAGAATGTGCCCCAAGGTCATCACCCATTCCCACACCCTCCTGTCCTCTCAACAAAGCAGACATGTGCCCCCTTGCTTACTGATGTACCATACAACTGCCATTATGTCCGTGTGAACTGCAATGGTACCCAAAGGGAGGCAGTCCTGAAAGGCTTGCAACAAGAGAAGAACTGCTCTCATCTCAAGTAAGTACATTTATGTGCAGTTTGGTCTCCGCAGAGGACCATGTACCATGGAGAGTCTTTCCCTGGTAATGCCACCCCCACCCCAACAGGGAAGCATCCGAGGTCACAGTGGTGTTAGGGGGAGGAAGAGAAAATGGTCTGCCTACAAGATCAGGAGACTGAATTCATCAAAGGAGATGACACGTACACATTGGGGTGAGACGAACTGAGGCCATCATCAGATAAAGAAACGACCACTGGATTGCTAGAGTCCACTGCAGAACCCTCATGTAGAACCTGGCTAAAGGCACCAAATAGATGGCCGCCGCTATGGACCCCAAGTTCCTCAGAATGAAGCAGACCTGAGGACGAGACAGATCTAGGAGGCACTGAATATAATGAACATGCCTGAGAGGTAATGCTGCAATCTCTGACACAGTGTCCATCTGAATTCTGATGTTTTGGGATGGAATTAAATTCAGTTTGGGTAGATTCACTGTGATTCCTAACTGGTTGAACAGGCTAAGTATGTACTGAGTGGCTGGGACCAGGTGATGCTTGGTGGGAGCTGTGAGGAGCCCATTCAAGGTAAGGAAACACCTGGAATCCCTGCAGTCTCAGGTGAGCTGCAACCATTGCCATGCACCAACACCCGGGGGCTGTGTGAGACCAAAGGGCAGGGCCCTGAACTGGTAATGATTGGCCCCTATGTGAAAGCAGAGATGCCTCCTGGACATTCTGTCTATTTTATATGATAGTATGCATCCTGGAGATCACCGGAGCACATACAAACGTCCTTGTGCAGAAGAGGAATGATGAACTGAACAATGACCATCCAGAACTTGGACTTCTTGACTAAGAGATTTAACATGCTCAGGTCCAGAATTGGACATAGGTCCCCAGTCTTCTTTGGTACCAAAAAGAAGTGAGAGTAAGCTCCAGAGTCTCATTGTCCTGGGGAGACCTCTTGAATGGCTCTCTTTTGAAGAAGCCTGATCACTTCTTGCTGAGCTAACTCCCTCTGATGGGGTGGTGCATTGGAGAGGTACCTTCTGATTGGAGGGGGTGGCTGAGAAAAGGAAATGAAATAGCCCCTGGAAATAACGTTTAGCACCCAGCAATATCTTGTAATGTCTGCACAGGCCAAAGGGTGCGGTGACAAATGACCCCCTGACTGCCTCCAGGGCAAAACAGTCAGGCAGCGCACCAGGAGCTCTGGGAAGGCTTGAGAAAGATTCTCTGCAGCCCTGATTTTGTGGACCCCCCCTACCTCTGGGGCAGTGTCTGCCATTGAACCCTCTCCCATGACCTCTAGAAGAGGGCTCATCCTCAGCATTCTGAAAGGAAGACTGCAACTTCTGAAACCATAATTTCCTAGTCCCTTGTTGAGTCTTAGAAAAGGACCACTGAGGGGTAGAAAACAATTCCCACAGCCGACAAGGTCTTGCCTTCCTGCTCACTGTGGGTGAGTGTTTCCTTAACTGAAGGACCAAAAAAGGTAGATCCATGGAAGGGGGCATTGGTGAAGGATGCCTTAAAGGACTCCACAAACCCATAAAGGTGCAGCCGGGTGTGGCGGTGAATAGCGATGCTTGTACCAACCATTCGAGAGGTACCTTCTGCAGCACTGGAAATTAGCCTCATTGAGGAATTTGAAGGGAAGCAAGAGTCGATAGCTTGGGGGACAGCTTACTCAGGTCCTCAGCAGGCAACAACTCAGAAAAAAAGTGGTGTGTTCCTTGACGAAATCCCTCCAGAGGTGGGTGAAATGTGTCAAGTAGTTAAGCACATGCAGACCGAAGGTAGTTGAGGTGAAGACCCACTTTCCATGTCGGTCGATCACCTGGTACTCTCGGTTAGGGGGATGAACAGACGTACTCTGCTCCTCCAACTCCTTTTTTGATGGTGGCAACTACCACAGTAGCATTGACTGTCATGCAATTTGACCAAACTGTCAGTGGGAGGACTCAGAAATTTGTCGGTGCATTTCGACACTGGCTCCACAGTACTTGGCTCCTTCCATGTGTGCTGTCGAGGAGGTCTATCAGTTTGTCAGTGGGGGGAAACACTGGAGATAGATGGACCAGTCCCAAAAGCCTTCAGGAACATGGACTCCTCGGAGGACGGGGGTAAGGATGACCATCCACCCTTCAACTTGAGGATTTCTAAGATGCCCCCAAAGGAGACATCCTCTGGCTGAGATCTGGGGGACCTGTCCCCTTCATTGAGGTCCATATCCTCAGTGAGAGACTCCATAGGGAAGTTCCATGTGCCTCTTCCAAGGCACCTCCTCTGATGGGGGCTCGAGAGAGGACTAGGAAGAGAGGGGAACCCCAACTGAGGTAACTCCTGCCTGAAGGCTAGTTCAAAAGGGCTGACCAGGAACAGGATGAGAAGAATCCAATCTCAGGGGCAGGGAAGGTGTCTGGAAAACAGGGGAGGTAACTCTGGTGGAGAACATCCTCTCTACTACCTGGAAGGCCGAAGGGCTGGAGGATGCCTCTTCCCTACTCCCGGGAGGCAGACCCACCTGAGAAGAGGGAAGAGAGCATGCTGGCACCTCAAGGCCTCTGGACAGGTACCAGCCCTGAGCTGTCGAGGGCCGAAGCACCGATGGAATGGGACCGATCCAAAAACACAGGACCAGAACCCTCTCCCAAAGACTCTGGGGTGACAGGTCGGGTCCAGGACCCCATCTGCCCTGTGGGAGGACAAGCAGAGGTGGTCAGGGACTCAGGCAGGGTAGAGACAGGATGGGCTCTAGGCGCCCCATCTCCTCCTTGATGCGTCCCAGGGCCTGTAAGTCCAAAACTACCTGGACTGGATGAGGAGAAGAAAGTGGCCGGATGGGCAGGGAATAAAAGAAGCCCCAACTCAATCTAAGCCTTAGGGAAGGACCTCATCATCCTGTCCATGTCTAAGGGGAGCAAGTTCCTGGAAGACAAGGAAGAGGCAAAGGACCTAGCTGGGGATAGATGTCTGGAGCCAAAGACCTCCCATGCCTCTCAGGCGATCGGCTTCTGTTTCTGGTAGCAGAAAAGGATTGCCCCAAGCCAGAACCTGAAAGGGAGTCCTCTATAACAATGGTGGGATCCAAGGACAATTGAGGATACGAGCTTTTGGAACCTGCATGACTCGGATCCAAGGTGGTTGGATCCATACCTCTCAACTGTACAGATTTTCGCAGAATGTCCAGATTTTTGCCTCATATTTTTGGTGTGCACCTCCTAAAATCTGTACTTTTCTGGAAAATAGCTGAGGATTGAAGTCATTAAATAATGACAAACATTTGAGTTTAATACTCCATATCCTTCAGAAAATTCATGCTAATGCAAAAATGCAAAACCTATTATTCTATCAACTTTCTAAGTTGGCCTCAATTTGGAGGCCTTGGATCCAGAGGTAGACTCTCACAACCTCAGATCTGAAGGCTTTGGAGCAGAAGCCATGAATTCAGGGGTGGAATTTCAGAACCTGGGATCCGATGGAGCCGAGGAGCTAGGATCTGACAGCCTGGTCTTCTTGGAGGAAGATGTTCCTGAAAGAGAGGTGATCTTCCTCTTCTGCTCAGAAGGCCCCTAATTGGCCAGAAACTGGGCCAACAGAACCCCCTGGACCATTCCCTTTAATAATACCTTATTCTGATGCTCAAGCAAAACCCTAAGGTTGAATGAGGCACAAATGTATTCAACCTCCAGGCAGTTGGTGCCCAGACAATAGAGGCACTCCTCGTGCAAGTTGGACATAGACATCTTCTGACCACATGAGAAGCATTTTTTAAAACCTACTGGTTTGTCCAACAAGACAAAGAAACAAACCAAATTCCAAAACCACAGGGAATACCAAAATCGTTAAATGGGAGCCAAGCCTAAGGCCAAAAACTGGCAGATACAACCAATGACCCAACCTACAATATATCAGAAAACTACTACTCTAAAAGAGCTAAAGAAGCAGAGAACAAAAAAACACCAAAAGACTAACTACTACAGCAATAACAGAAACGGGAGGGTAGGAAGACTATAGACCTTAGACTAAGCTAAATACCCCAAACAAGTTACAGTAATTACAGAATTTAGCAAAAAGGAAAGAAAACTTTTAAGCACTTATCCCCAAGAAGACTCGAGCCAAGGCAATCACATTTGATGCTGAGCATGGCAAATGAGATCTGGAGGGAGGGGTTAGAGGGCAGCAAGGGATTATGGGAGTGGGAAGAGCTTGAGCCTAGAAGCTGTCTGATAAGTTGCTGACTCGGATCCCATGTCGGATACTACAACCCAACAGTGAGGAATAGTGACATGGATAACATCTTATTGATTTATAAGTGCCAGTATATACAGTACATACCTTTCAAATAAAATAAAGAACCAGCTAACACAGCACTATATACAATGCTTGTTTAATTTCAAAGGTAAAAACAATAAAAATATCTAACAGATGAGCGCTTTCACAGCAAAGGTGCTTCATCAGATCTAAAAACAAACTAACAAACAGTGCTTAAATACAGTTAAGAAAATTCAAAATCACCCAGTCAAGTCACATTATCTCAGCAAGGGTTTTAAAGGTACTCATTTAATCCTTTCCATTTATCAGATTGTAAAATTAACATCCATTTAACTTCCATTTTGTTTTTGCTTAATATCACCTCTTCTAGATCCTATATTCAATAAGTTTAATTGAAAAAAAACAGTCCGTTTGCAGTTCTAAAAGAGGTTTTCTAAACCACCACGAACCGATGTTCAGCATATCCCAATATACACCATTATTTCATTAAAATACCAGTCTTCTAGCACTGCAGAAAACGTTATGTAACATAATCCAGCAAAATGCACCATAAAGCTTACAGTTGCTGATACGCAGTAATAAATAATGCCTTGGATGATCTCACATTCAGCTGGTTGCCTATCGCTAAGTATTGAGTAGCACTGTGACATGTACTTCATCTCATACCTCTCAACCTCCAGATCACAGAATCAGGGACAAAGGACCTTAAAATCAGGGATATTCAGGGACACCTAATTAATATATGATATACATATTTAAATAAATGTATTAATAGATATGCCCACACGTGCATACATTTCATGAAAATTAAGAGGACAATTAAGATTTAGACATGAAGCACAGCATTTTGCAATGCTCTTGTAATGAATTGTGCTTGCATGCATGTGTGTGTGTGTGTGTGTGTGTGTGTGTGTGTGTATGAATAGAAAGAGGGAGAAAGAGCGAGCAGAGACAGAGATATGTGAGGTGTGAGTCTACTGATATGTATTTGGCAGGTATTAAGTAAAAAGTACGTTAATAAAAAAAATCACTGAATGCAAAATTTAACAAACAAATCTGCTGTCTTGCTCCCCTAAAAAATTATTGCACTGGCCTTAAAAAAATCATAGCAGAAGCACTTTTAGTTTTTGGAAAAGGTCTTTAGATGGCTGACTCAATATAATTAATGAGAAGGAATCTTTGTATTAACTTCATTTATTTAGTAATGCATATACTGTGGTGGTGGTGCTGCGGTAGCGTTGTCGCCTCACAGTAAGACGTTGTCCTGTTTGATTCTCAGCTACAGCGTCTTCTGTGTGGAGACATGCATGAATGGGCGTACCTTCGTTGAAGGTTGTGCGTCAGGGCCGGCAACTCGGCACGTAAAAATCTACTGCCAATCATTAGCGGACCGGAGTTCCGCTGTGGCGACCCCTAACCGGGAAAAGCCGAAAGACACAACAACATTTAGTAATGCATATATAGCTTATGAGAAAAATCTGAAGAGAAACAATAAAACTAAGAGGAGCAAAGCAAACTTTAAGATCAAATATCATAGCAGAGAGTTGAGAGTTATGCTTGTTTTTATTATATCCCTTGTTGTAATGATTAAGCCTTTGCCCCACAGAATGTCCTTGCACATGTATACGAGCCTGTTCTGACTTTAGTGAAGTGAGAGATTCTTAGACCTCAACACAATCAGCTAACTCCTGCTGTAACAGATAATATGACTTGCAAGCAAAAATTTCAGTAACTAGTAGATCTGGGGACAGAGGCATCAAACAGACCCTTCCTCAACTTCAAACATCAGTACAACTGATACTCTACAGCTGGTTGCAACACTACAGGCTCCTTTATGGAGTCAAAACCCACAGCACTAGTTCTATACCCTCAGAACTTAAGTTACAACTTACCTGTGAAGTACTGTAAAATTTTTTTTTTAAATAAATAAAATCCTCGATCACACAGTGCACTCATTGACCACTGCTAATCTCAGCTCAGACCTCCTGGGAACAATTCCAAAAATCTTCATGCCATACCATGACAAGCTGCTGGAAACTGGTCATCAGATCCATGGCCATGACTCAGTCCAGGTGTACCACCATACTCGATCGACGATGATTTTGCTCAACTTGACATCCACCGTTGACCTCTACACTCATGTCCGTTAACCTTTCAACTCCAGGTTGATGCTGCCGCCTTCGCATTCAGACTGAGCAGATCTAATTGAGCACTTCAACCATACCAGGTGTACTGCAGCTGCTTCCGCACAAAACAGAAAATCAAGTAGGCCAGCTGCAAGCAGAACAGGTGCAGTAAAGCAATGTTCTGATTGGCTGAGACTTCTGCAGTCAGAACACAGCTTGCTTTACTGTAAATCTCTGGTGTACTTGCATCCAAATCGGGCACCCCAAAAAATAAGCTTATTTGAGCTTAAAATGGGTTGCTCCTGGTTAATTCGGGAAGATTGAGAGCTATGCTTCATACTTTAATACAGTAGAGAACTAGCTCTGTTACAGTCCTGAAAGGGATTTGGGCAGGGAAATCAACTTTGAATTACAATATGGTGTTAGCCATTTAAGATTACTACACACACACCTCAGCAGTTTGATAGTCTATTATTAAACAGACAAGTTTAAAAATCTTTTAGAATTCACCAGTGCCAAACAGCATTATATTTCTGTATAGGCAGTAAAAAGAAGTTATGTACCTACCATAACGTTCCATGTTAGTTGTCTTCTTCTCGCCTTCTTTCTTGCTGGTTGGGTTCGGAGCCGATCCTCGGCTCTGACTCTGCCATCTTCAAAAGCTCGAGAGCTGCTTACTGGCTTGAGGCCCCCTATATCCCATGATGCCTGGTGCTAGCTACCCAGATCTCATTTGGTAAGACTAATTGCAGACATAATAAGAAAAGAATCCTATCCTAGAATGCAGAACTCCTACTGGAGAGACTGCTAGTCAGAAGGGAATAGCCAGAGAAGACTCAGCCAGTGAAAAATCAAGAACTGTTCTCGGTCCACTAGGATAGGGGGATGGAGGGTGGGGCGCAAGACAGAAGGCGAGAAGAAGACAACTAACATGGAACGTTATGGTAGGTACATAACTTTATGTTAAGTTGTCTATCTCGCCTTCATTCTTGCTGGTTGGGACAGCATCCCTAGCACCTAAAGTCCTGGGTGGCTCATTAGAACAGACTCTTCAGAACAGTGGAACCAAAATCAGCTCTGCTCCTAGAAACCACATCCAACTTGTAATGCGAAATGAAAGTGTGCGGGTTGGCCCAAGTAGCCGCAGCACAAATAGATTCCATGGGCAACCTAGCCTGAAAGGCCACCAAAGTGGCTAAAGCTCTGGTGGTGTGATCTTTTGGTTTGACTGGCAATTGTTTGTTTCTCAGTTGATATATAAATGTGATGATAGAAGTCAACCATCTGGACAAGGTTACTTTGGAGACTGGAAGACTTGTTTACCCACAGCATAAGACAGGAAAAGTTGGTCCGATTTTCTAATGTTCTTAGTTCTATGCAGATAAAAACGTAGTTGCCTGTGAACATCTAACTGGTGCAACTTATATTCCGCCCTGTTGGAGTGGTTGGGAAAAAACACGGGAAGGTCTATGGACTGATTCAAGTTATTCTCTGAAGAGACTTTAGGAAGGAAGGAAGGATTAGTCCTGAGGGCAACCCTGTCATTGTGGAAAACGAGGTACGGAGGACGGATAGAAAGAGCCTGAAGTTCCGAAACTCTTCTGGCTGAAGTAATAGCTACCAGAAAAAGGGTTTTCCAAGATAAGAACTTCAAGGAGCAAGATGCTGCAGGTTTGAAAGGGGGCAAAATTAGAGAAGCTAAAATCAAATTTAGATCCCACGGTGGTGGAGGATCTCTCACTGGGGGCCTGAGCAGAGTGGCCCCTTTGAGAAATGCTTTACATAGCTTATGAGACATGATATTGTTTTCCGACAGGCCAATGTGAAAATTTGAAATTGCAGCTAACTGTACTCTAATCATAGCGGAAGCGGACCCAGCATGGAAGAGTTCCACAAGAAATTCCAAAATGTGGTGTACAGGGGCTGAAAAGGGGTCTATACTCTTAGCCTTTGGCCAGGAGGAAAAACGTTTCCACTTACTAGAGTAAGTTTTTCTAGTCGTAGACTTGTGCGATGACAGAATGATTTCACGCACAGAGGGGGAGATGTCTGGAAGCCTGGCTAACGTTGGAAGTGGAGCAACCAAGCCGTGAGCTGGAGAGACTGCAGGGATTGGTGCAGCCCACCTGATTGATGAATCAGAAGGTCTGGAACTAGGCCCAGAGTCCAAGGCTGCTCGAGAAGATGGCGATGCAGGAACGGGAACCATATTTGTCGAGGCCAGTAAGGGGCAATGAGGATCATTTTGCAGGCCAATATGGTAGCTTTCTGTATTAGCTTTGGGATTAGGGGAAAAGGAGGGAATGCATAAAGAAGTTCCCGAGGCCAATCGTGGACTAGAGTGGCTCTGGGGGAATGTCCGGGTAGTGGAAGATAAGAGAAGAAATTGCTGCACTTGCTGTAAAGTCGCAGCAAGGCTGGCCCCATTTGCGTAAGATTTGGACCGCAACTACCTGATTCATAGACCACTCGTGAGGCATGAGAATTGCTCTACTCAGCCTGTCTGCTATAACGTTGGATCTCCCAGGGATGTGCGTTGCAATCAGAAACCGTTGGGAAGAGATCGCCCACTGCCAGAGTCTGAGTGCTTCTCAACATAGGGGGTAGGATCTGGTTCCGCCCTGCTTGTTGATGTACCACACTACTGATATATTGTCCGTTTGAATTGCAATGGTCCCAGTAGGAAGAGAGTCCTGAAGAGCTTGCAACGCTAAGAGCACGGCTCTCATCTCCAAGACGTTTATATGCAGATGGTACTTGTGAGGTTGACAGGTGCCTTGTACTGTTCTGCCCTGATAATGCCCCCCCCCCCCCCATTCAGGGAGGCGTCCGTGGTCACAGTAGCAACTGGAGGGGGGAGTACAAATGGTCTGCCTTGGGACACTGATGCGCAGACCATCCACCACGCAAGGTGCTTCTTGCATGCTTGTGTGATCATAATCATGTAAGACATGGGAAGCTGTTGGAAGGACCATTGGGTGAAAAGAAGCCACTGGAGAATCCTCATGTGAAAATGAGCTAGAGGGACAAGTATGATCACTGCTGCCATGAGACCCAGAGTTTGGAGGACAAACCTGGCTTGAATTCTTTTGCATGCTAACAAAATCTTCACATGTTGGCGAATCGCTAATACCCTGTCTGGTGGAAGGCTCGCTGACATGTCTTTGGTATTTAAATTTGCGCCTATAAAGGTGATAGACTGACAGGGCAGCAATGCAGACTTTTCGAAATTTATTGTGATACCTAGCCTGGAGCAAGTCTTGATAGTGTAGTCCCTGGCTCACAGAAGGTGATGCCTGGTGGTAGCAGTGAGGAGCCAGTAGTCTAGATATGGAAACACCTGGAATCCTTGCCATCTCAGGTGAGTGGTAACTACTGCCATACATTTGGTGAACACCCTGGGGGCTGTGGTGAGACCAAAGGGCAGAGCTCTGAACTGATAATGGCTGGCTCCCAGCCGGAAGCGAAGGAATCTTCTGAAGCGTCTGTCCATTTTGATGTGGTAGTACGCATCCTGAAGATCTATAGAGCACATCCAATTGTCCTGACCCAGGAAGGGTAAAATGGACTGTAGCGTGACCATCCGAAATTTCGTTCTTTGTACAGACTTGTTCAGTCTGCTGAGATCCAGCATGGGTCTCCAGTCCCCTGTCTTTTTTGGTACCAAAAAGAACCTTGAGTAAATTCCTTGTTGGTCTGCTGGGACTTGCTGGATGGCCCTTTTTCTTAGTAGATTTGAGACTTCTTAAACTGCTTTGTCCCTTAGATTGGGTGGAACGTCTGGAAGGGACTTGTTTGACCTTAAGGGGGGTGCGAACAAAGGGGATTCTGTAGCCTCCGTATATAACGGACTGTACCCATGTATCTTGTGTTATGTCTTGCCAGGCTCTTGGGTACAGCGATAATCTTCCCCTGACTGCCTCCAGAGGTGGGCAGCCGGGCAACCCTTCAGGGATGCTGGAAGGGCTTCTCAGAGAAGGATTCTCTGCTGCCCTTATTTTGCGGACCCCCTCTGCCCCGATGGCGGTGTCTATTATTGTTCCCTCCTCTGACCCTGGATGGGAACTCACCACGTGTGTACGGCAAGGCTCCCTGGGATTTCCGGAACCACATCTTTCCACTCTTCTGACCCTTGGGATATGGTCTAGGAGGAGTGGAAAAATGGACTCCTACGGCAGAGAGAGTCTTGACTTCCTGCTCACACCTGGTAAGGGTGTCCTTCACCTGTGATCCAAAGAGATAGGAACCATCAAAGGGGGTGTTGGTGAAAGACACTCTGAAAGGTTCCGCAAAGTTACATAGCTGCATCCAAGCGTGTCTCCTTAGGGCGACACCTGTGCCTGAGGCTCTACTCGCACCATCGGCTACATACGAAATGAGCCTCATGGAGGAGTTTACCACTGAATTAAGAGTCGCCAGCTGGGAGGCTGCTTTAGCCTGGGCCCCCTCAGCTGAAGGATCTTGAAAGGTATCTCCAAGCTCTTTAAGGAGATCTCTTTGAAGACGGGTAAAGTGGCACAAATAATTCAGGGACCTCATGGAAAAGGTCGCTGAAGGGAACATCCGCTTCCCATATCTGTCCATTGTCCTGGACTCCTTGTTAGGAGGATGGACAGATGACGTTTCTGCCAACTCCTTCTTTGTGGCCGCCGCTACCACCATGGCATCAACGGGGACACCTTTAGTCAAAAACTGCTTGTCCTCTGGTGCAGTAATAAATTTTGCAGGTCTTCTGGGGGTCGATTCCACTGAGTCTAGAGCTGACCACGCCTTCCGAGCCACCACAGACATCAGTGGATCGAAAGGTGGAGACACCCAGGAGGTGGAAGGTCGGGATCCAAATGCGTCCAGAAATACCGACTCATCCTCGGAAGGGCTTAGGGCAGTCCAGTTCCCCCTCTGCCTAAGCATCTCAAGGATGTCTGAGAAGGAGACATCTTCAGAGGGGGATCTTGGGGACCCTTCCGAATCCTCAAAGTCGGTATCTGATGTGATAGACTCAGGGGAGTCAACATACTTCCTCTTGCATTTCCTCTTGCGGGGTGGCACCTCTGAATGATCAGGGGTGGCCTCGGAAGAGGAGGATACACCCAAAGGGGTGTCCTGGAGCGCTGGATCCCCACGCTTGGGATCTGGAAGAGGGGCAGAGTCTGACACAGGTACCCTAGGGGGAGGAGCCGATGGGATCGATCGTGGGACTGACTCTGGGGCCAGTACACTCTTCATCACCTCAAAGGCATCCCTGTCTGGACGCAGAGAGGGCTCCAGTTCTGAAGAGACCAGAATCCATCCCTGCACCGAGGGGGACGGCTCCGAGGCAGATGTGAGAGCCGAGCTCACCTGAGCCGAAGCTCCGAGGGGGAGAGCGGGGTCAGACAAGGGTCTGATGCCCCTTGGAGCTGACGAGGGAGTCCCGGGCACCCAGACCCCTCCAGGGATGGTACCATGGAAGGGATCGGAGCCGACGATGGAACCGAAGGAGAAGGTATCGGAGCCGACGGTTCCACAACTCGAATCCCAACGAACTCCGGCTCCGAGCCCAAAGGATGAGTCAGAGGAGGAATATCTACAGACGTGGACGGAGCACACACCTGATGAGGGGGGCTGGACAACATTGATTTTAACAGCCTGCTGACCACTCTTTCCAAGTCATGGTCCGAAAGCCTTGAGGACCGAGAAGAGTGGGACGAGCGATGACTACGCTCCGACTGGAGCAGAGGTGATCTCGAAGCCAAGCGTATCGACTCCAGAGAAGGAGACCTGGACCTTTTGCGACTCTCAGATGGCTCTGAGGAACATGTCGGAGCCGACTGGGAGGGAGGAGCATTGATTCCAGCCGGAGCCGAGATGGATGGTATAATTTCACCCAACAATGGCTCTGAACTGGGAGCCGAAGGTTTAGGTGGCCTGGAAGATTTCACAGGCTGAGTCTTAACCGGTGAATCTTGGGGCTTGAGTAAACCCCTCAGAATCAACTTGTTTTTGTGCTCCTGCAGGACTTTTGGACTGAAAGCATGGCAAATGGAGCAAGAGCCCTTCAGGTGCACGGCGCCCAGACAATAAACACAAGAAGTGTGACCATCTGTCAGAGACAGCATGTGTCGCACTTCTTGAATCCGGACGGCTTAGGATCCTTGGACATCCGAAAGGAAAAAAAAAACAAGGAACACACACACAAGGAAATTAAGGTAACTAACCACTACAAATTACACACTACAGTTACCACAACCAAACACTACAAGCAATGTATATACTTGCACTAGAAACAAAAAACTATAACTATTACTAAACAACTAACAGTGATAGTAAGGAGAAGAAAATGTATTTATTTATTTTTTTTAAAAAGAGAGAAAAGGTTATCCTCTAACTTAAACGGAGAACCTTCCTGAGGGAAGAGAGAAGGAGGGAGGGGAAACTAACTAAAACGAGTTTCTGAGGAAAGTCACAAGGATTCGTTGTAGACTTAGCTACAATACAATAGTTTAAACTAAACGACTAACTCTAACAATTATAAGGGAAAAAAGATAATTATAAAGATAATTATAATAAAGTTTTATACGACCTGAGCCAGTAGAACAACCTCGCAGCAGAAGCGGCAAACGAGATCGAGGTAGCTAGCGCCAGGCATCATGGGATATAGGGGGCCTCGCGCCAGTAAGCAGCTCTCAAGCTTTTGAAGATGGCTGAGTCGGAGCCGAGGATCGGCTCCGAACCCAACCAGCAAGAATGAAGGCGAGATAGACAACTTAACATCATATAATCTTAAAGTATCATGTTATCAGACACAATGCTGAAACATGAACAGTCATGCTGGCAGGTGATAAAATAATATACACAATTAACTATAGAAATGCGATAAAATATTCACAAATAACTATACAAACAAAATCAATTATTGTTCTCCACTTAGCAGTGTAGATATCAAAGATCAACTGTTGTTCTCTAGACTTAGAAATTTAGATAATATATAACAAGAAAGTACAATTATGTAACTAAACTTACCATAACAGTAGATGCTTGATTGATCACTGCTGTAGTAGCCTTAGCTACAAGAGTTGTATTCTGCCAGGGATACAACAGCCAACCAGTGAACTTCCAAAGCTTCAGGACACCTTCCATGTACCCAGACTGTCATAACAGCTCAAGCTGAGCTGACTAAAAGACAAGTTTGGATGCGAAACCCTTCCTGCCAAGACAGAGGGGAAAGCTGAACCCCGAAAGGATCAAGCTAGAAAAAACAAATTATCAACGCTCTGACACAAAAAGCTCATGCACACACACACACACACACACACACACACACACACAAGGCAGATGGAGGGAGGGAACTAATGCAGCAGTGATCATTCGACTGTCTACTGATATGGCAAGTTTACTTTCACAACTGTACTATATTCATCATATTGATCGCTGCTGCAATAGCCTTAGCTATATGGGTAGATTACCCTAGCTAACTACATTTGGGAAGTAGAAGGACAAGTGTCCAGAAGCCCCTGGAGAATGTTCCTAACAAAGCTCGACCTGGACATAGAAAGGAATCAAGCTTAGAGAGATTTCTAAAAGTATATATAGAGGACCAAGTAGCAGCTTCTATAATACTTCTAGAATTCAACCTTTTCGAAAGAGATATAGATGAAGCCAAGGCCCTGGTAAAGTGGCTTTGACTCTGCTTGGTACAGTTTTGTTACCGATCCGAACCGTTTAGTTTTCCAGCTATGGATCAAGCTCTCAGCTCCTCCCCTCATCCATAATGCTCTACCCTCATGACCTCAGACCTCAGCTTGCCAGCAAAAACACAACGAAAGAAAAGGAAACAATAGGAATGCAGAAACTGAAGAGATAGGGGGAGGGATGGCAGGATGAGTTACGACACAAATACGAATACACAGAGATGGAGGGTGAGTACATAACTAAGTAGATATTCTAAATATTCAAATGTCTGAATAGGATAACAGAGTCCCCAGCTAGCTGAATGGATCTGGGCCCCCATCATGGAAGGATATTCCGGCCCATGATGGAAGGATATATACCCTACCCTAGATAAAAGATCCAACTTATAGTGAAAAATGAAAGTATGAGATGAGCCCCGTGGGCTATCATATCAGAAAGAATGCCTAGCCTTGAAGCCTGCTAGGGAGGATACCCGGGCCTACTGACGGGTTGAATGAACACCCTCACCCTCTGATGCTTGCTGCTTCCTGAAGCTTGCATAGAAAGACGCTTCCTGAAGCAGAAAAACAGAGAAATTTTTAAAATGAAAGAATTTTTTTGAAGTTACCAAACAACGAAAAGGATTGCCACATTGAAGCCCCTCTTAGTCCAAACAAGATAAGTTGCAGATAAAATCTAAAGAATCTGAGCTTATATTCTTATTTGTTCACCCTGTTTTTTATATTTAGGAAGAATTTTGTTACGGTGAGTACAGCAGAAACGTTATAGCCTTAGAAAACCATTTAGAAACAGTCTGTTTTGACAAAGATTGCCCCTTCTTACCTTCATAAAAATGAATTGATCTGCAGATCTGAAAGACTGAGCTCTGTCAAAAAAGTATTGGAGTTGTCTGTGGACATCTAAGGTATGGAATATCGTTTCTCCCTCATTTTTAAGCTCTGGAAAGAAAACGGGAAAAAGAATAGTTTGGCTTAAAATAAACCCAGACAGCACTATAGGCATAAAAGAAGGCTTAATTTTCAAAGAAACCCTGGCCCTATGGAAAATGACATATAACTTTCCTTGCCATCAGACCTTGCAACTCAGATTCCCTACTTGCAGAGGTCAGAACAATCAAACAAACTATTTTCCATGTTAAGAACATCAAGTCAGCCAGGTTAGTTGGTTCAAATGGAACAAGTGTTCACTTCTCCAACACAAAATTAAGATCTCAAGGTGGAGCCAATAGTTTTCTTGGAGGCATCTAATGCAAAACCCGTTTCAAAAAACACTGATGCGAGACTGCATTGAAAAAGGACCACCCTTCGGCAGCCATGATGAAATGGCTGATAAATGAATCTTGACAGAGGAATAAAAAAAGCCATAGGATTGTAACTCACACAAATATTGTAAAACCAAAGAACAACTAACCCTGAATCAGAGCTGGTTATGTTGTCAGCACCAAAAGAAACAATTTTCCATTTGCTAATATACGATTTTCTAGTACCAGGCTTTCTTGTCTCCATTAGTACCTGCTGCACGTCTTCAGTAAACAGGTGCCTTAAATCAATTAAGGCCCTATTATCCAGGCAGTCAAATGAACTTGGTTGATGCCGGGGTGTATCAAACACCACTGTTTTTGTAGGAGTACATTCTCTCTTTGAGGAAGCTTGTGGTAATTGCACCTGGCCATTTCCAAAAGAAAAGAGAACCATTGCTGACTGGGCCAGAAGGGAGTCATCACAATGATCTTGGGGAATTCCTTCTGAATCTTCAGACGTATCCCGGGTATTAGTAGAAAGGATGGAAAAGAATACATGAACATTCCTGTCCAAGGACAAGTAAAGGAATGTCTTCTAAGTCGTCTTGCATGGAGTCCTGGAACAGAATATTGCCAGTTGATTGTTCAGAGAGGAGGCAAAGAGGCCTACTTAAGGAACTCCTCACACATGGATCAAATCTTGAAAGACTCCCTGATCTAGTTTCCATTTGTGAGGGTCTGCCCTGGTCCTGCTCAGCTTGTCTGCTACACAGCTTTGGTCTCTCAGAATGTAGGATGCCTACAGAATGAGACTGTGCTGTGAAGCTACATCCCAACCTAGGACTGCTTAAGTGGGCACTCCTTTGAGGAAGGCAGTGGTAGTTGCCCTATGCCTGGTAGAATGGGCTCAAATGTGGCCAGACAGAAGCTTTCCATGGTGTGTGTTGCAGAATCTGATGCAGTCTGCAATCTGTTTTGAGATGGTTGCTTTGCAGGCCTGCCCTATTACCTCAGTAAAGAATATAAACAACTGGACTGCCCTGTCCACAGTCTTTGTTCTGTGCAGGCAGTACCTGACCTGCCATTCAGTGAGTGGAGGATTCTTTCTGCCTTGTTCTGTGGATTTAAGGAGAAAACTGGCAGATGAACAGCCTGGTTAAGGCTGAGTTCAGAAACTACCTTTGGCATAAATGAAGGGTTAGTTCTGAGGGGTACCCTGTCTTTGTGGAAGACAGTGAAGGGCTCCATACTCATGGGAGCTTCCAGTTCAGAAACTCTTCTAGCTGAAGTGACAGCTATAAAAAATGTGGTCTTCCATGTCAGCATCTTGCGGGGAGTGAAGGCAGATGGTTCAAAGGGTGGTAGGGTAAGCTTTTCCAAAATATAATTTAAGTCCCATGCAAGGATAGGGTCCATCCTGGGAAGTTTTAGGTGCATCACCCCTCTCAGAAAGAGTTTCATATGCAGGTGAGAGAGAGTTTCATATGCAGGTGAGAGAGAAGTGGTAGAGTGGTCTGTAACCAATGGACTGTGAGTGTATAAAGCACACATGAAGTGCATCAGACTGCATGGCTAGAAAGAAGTGAAGATGGTACTGATGGACACCTTTTTTATATCCCAACATCCGGATGCTGGTCAGAAAACATCTGCTGGTTTGGGATGATACCAAGACTCTGGAAATAGGTCCGGTCATGTGCTTCTGCACAGCATAAGCCCTAAGGATTAGTACTGCAACATTAACAACAAACATCTGGTTTTATCTCTGCTTGGAACAGCATGTCATGAAGAACATATAGAAACAAAAGAGTCTGATCTGGAAGATAAGAAATGACCCTCTGGAAAGGAGTAATTTCCTTCCACTACCATATGTAATCCTGATGAATGATTTTTAGAATCTATTTGTCTGGAGCAATCCGTTGCCAAATTGAAAAATGGAGATTCAGACTTTCTTGAAGAAAAAAGGGGCCAGGGTGGAAAGGGGGGGGGGGTCACAAGGTCTCTTGAAAGGTCATTTAGACTTGTTAGACTATCCTCGGTTTTGGTAGGTTTCAGAATTCTTTTTATAGCCCACCCTTGCCATTTCTTCTTAAAAGTCTCTTTACTTGAATTTTGCTGAGACTGCTTATTCTGTTTTTTGTCAAAACTGGATGGAGAAAAGATATAAAAAAAAAAAAATCCCTTGGACAATTTGGAAAAGGAGGGCTGAAAATCTTAAGAGATTTCCTGGGTCAGTTTGCCCGTTTCTTCACACTTTTTTAATCACCTCTGCAGCAGAGGAGCCAAACACCAAACCTCTATCCCACAGTGAATTAATAAGAAGTTATGTACTTACCATAATGTTCCATGTTAGTTGTCTTCTTCTCGCCTTCTTTCTTGCTGGATGGGTTCGGAGCCGATCCTTGACTCCGACTCAGCCTATACTATAGCTCGAGAGCTATTTTTACCGGCTTGAGGCAGCCCTATATCCCACAATACCATGCGCTAACTCCCCAGATCTCGTCGGCAGCTAACACATAGTATACATTTATTATTATTATTATTATTATTATTATTATTATTATTACCACCAAATACGGTCTCCCTGCTGGTAACACTAATGATACGGGGTAACCGTAAAGGACTGTATAACATGAAAGAGAAGGACTCAGAGACCTTCAAGTCTGTCCAGGCTAGGGGGCAGGAGGGAGGGACGCAAGAAAGAAGGCGAGAAGAAGACAACTAACATGGAACGTTATGGTAAGTACATAACTTCTTAATGTTAAGTTGTCATTCTTGCCTTCATTCTTGCTGGATGGGACAGCGTCCCTAGCACCTTGGTCCTGGGTGGCTCAACGGAACAGACTCCTGAGTACGGTGGAACCAAAGTCAGCTCTATTTCTGGAGGCTATATCAAGCTTATAATGGGTGATAAAAGTATGTTGAGAAGCCCATGTAGCTGCTGCACATATGGCATCTAACGGTAACCTTGCTTGAAAGGCTGTTGATGTTGATAGTGCCCTAGTTGAATAAGCCTTAGGTCTAGACGGGAGTTGTTTGTGTCTCAACTGGTAGACAAAGGTAATGATGGATGTCAACCATCTGGAAAGAGTTACCTTTGATACTGGAAGTCCTTTCTTTCCTTTAGCATAAGAGAGAAAGAGCTGGTCTGACTTTCTGAATTGTTTTGTCCTGTCTAGGTAATACCGCAGCTGTCGATGAACATCCAAGGAATGTAATTTCTGTTCAGCCCTGTTTGAATAATCTGGGAAGAACACAGGCAAGTCAATAGTGTGGTTCAGATTTGATTCAGAAGAAACTTTTGGTATAAAGGAAGGATTCATTCTGAGAGTTACCCTGTCTTTATGAAAAAACAAATAAGGGGGACGGACAGACAAAGCCTGGAGTTCCGATACCCTTCCGGCAGATGTTATAGCCACCAAAAACAGAGTTTTCCAAGAGAGAAGTTTGAATGAGCAAGAAGCTGCAGGTTCAAAGGGAGGGAGAATTAATGATGTTAGAACTAAATTTAAATCCCATTGTGGAGGAGGATCCTTAATGGGAGGTCTGAGCAAAAATACGCCCTTGAGGAAAGCTTTACAGAGTTTGTGGGACATAATATTTGTTTCCGATAGCCCCACATGAAAATTGGCAATGGCCGCCAGTTGTAGTCTGATAGTGGCCGACGATCCTGAATGAAAAAGCTCCGCCAGAAAATCTAGAACTTTATGAATTGGAGCATTAAAAGGATCCAAGGACCTAGCTTCTGCCCAGAATGAAAAACGCTTCCATTTGCTCGCATAAGTCTTCTTAGTATTGGACTTATGGGAAGCAAGAATGATATCACGGACAGGAAGAGAAATAAAGGGAAGCCTGGCTATGGTTGGAAGTGGAGCAACCAAGCTGTGAGGTTGAGGGAATGAAGAAACTGGTGCAGCTTGCCCGTTAGATGGGTCAAAAGGTCTGGAAGGGGTTCCAGATGCCAGGGCTGTTCCAGTAGATGACGGTGCAGGAACGGAAACCATACTTGTCGAGGCCAATAAGGGGCAATGAGGATCATTTTGGATCTCAATGCGGTTGCTTTCTGAATTAATTGCGGAATCAGCGAGAAGGTGGGGAATGCGTATAGAAGACCCCGAGGCCAATCGTGGACTAGAACGTCTCTGGGGGGATGGCCTGGTAGAGGGAAGAGTGTGAAGAAGTCGAGGCACTTGCTGTTTTGAGGGGTTGCGAAAAGGTCGCAGAAAGGCTGGCCCCACTTCTGAAAAATTCTCTCTGCTACCGCTAGATTTAGAGACCACTTGTGAGGCATGAGAATTGTTCTGCTCAGTCTGTCCGCAATTACGTTGGACCTCCCGGGGATGTGCGTTGCTATCAGAAACCGTTGAGAGGAAATCGCCCACTGCCAAAGTCTGAGTGCTTCTCGACACAGGGGGTAGGACTTTGTTCCGCCCTGCTTGTTTATGTACCACACTACGGACATATTGTCTGTTTGAATTGCTATAGTCCTGGTGGGAAGAGAGTTCTGAAGGGCTTACAACGATAAAAGCACTGCTCTCATCTCCAGGACATTTATGTGCAGGTGGCATTCTAATTGTTGCCATGTGCCCTGGACAGTCTTGCCCTGATAATGCCCTCCCCACCCAATCAGGGAGGCATCTGTTGTCACCATGGCAACTGGAGGGGGGAGAACAAAGGGTCTGCCCTGAAGAAGTTGAGGGGAGACCATCCACCAGGAGAGGTGTCTCTTGCAAGATGGGGTTATCAAGATGTTGTGAGTCATTGGGAGCTGTTGAAAGGACCACTGAGAAAAAAACATCCACTGGAGAATTCTCATGTGGAAGCGAGCTAAAGGAAGGAGAAGGATCGCCGCTGCCATGAGGCCTAACGTTTTCAGTACTAACTTGACTTGAATTCTGTTGGACTGAAACAGTAACTGAACATTCCGCCGTATGTCTGTCACTCTCTGAGGTGGTAATGTTGCAGACATTTCTCTGGTGTTTAGTACGGTGCCTATAAAGTTTATAGATTGACAAGGCGACAAAGAGGATTTTGCAAAATTTATGGAAATACCTAGTTTGTTGCAAATGTGAATGGTGTAATCCCTGGCTATTATAAGATGCTGTTTGGTGGTAGCAGTAATGAGCCAGTCGTCTAAATATGGAAACACCTGGAATCCTTTTTGTCTCAGGTGAGCCGTGACCACTGCCAAACATTTGGTGAACACCCGGGGGGCTGTGGTGAGACCAAAGGGCAGGGCTCTGAATTGGTAATGAGTGGCTCCCAGCCGGAAGCGGAGAAACCTTCTGGAGCGCCTGAATATCTTTATATGATAGTACGCATCCTGAAGGTCTAACGAGCATATCCAGTTGTCTCTGCCCAAAAAGGGTAGAATGGACTGCAGTGTTACCATCCAAAATGTTGTCTTCTGCACAGAGTTGTTCAGTCTGCTGAGGTCCAAAATGGGTCTCCAGTCTCCTGTCTTTTTTGGTACCAAAAAGAACCTGGAGTAGATTCCGGATCCTAGCTGGTCTGCCGGGACTGCCTGGATGACTCTTTTTTCTAACAGCTTTTTTATTTCTAGCTGTGCCTGACCCCTTTGTCCAGGTGGTACGTTTGGGAGGGGTCTTGGCAATTGGATCAGAGGGGAGATGAAGGGGATTTTGTAACCCTCGGATATAATCAACTGTACCCAATTGTCCTGAGAAAGGGATTGCCAGGCTTCCGGGTACAGAGATAATCTTCCCCAGACTGCCTCCGAAGGTGGACAGTCGGGCAGCGTCTCAGGGATGCTGAAAGGGTTGGTCAGGGAAGGATTCCCTGGAACCCTGGTTCTGTGGACCCCCTCTGCCCCTGGGGCGATGTCTATTATTATTCCCCCCTCTGCCTCTGGGGGGAAGTTCACCACATGCGACTGGAGCGACTCCCTGTGGTTTGCGGAACCACATCTTTCAACCCTTCTGACCTTTAGGGTAAGGTCTAGATGGTGTGGAAAAGTGGACTCCCACGGCAGGGAGAGAGTCTTACCATCTTGCTCACACCTGGTGAGGGTATTCTTCGCCTGAGGTCCAAACAACTCTGAACCATCAAAAGGGGTGTTGGTGAAGGACGCCTTGAAGGGATCAGCAAAATTACAGAGTCGCATCCAGGCGTGATGTCTCAACGCAACACCTGTGTCTGCGGACCTACGCGCTCCATCGGCTGCATAGGAGATAAGCCGCATGGAGGAGTAGGCAATGGAATTCAGGGTAGCCAGCTGGGAGTTAATCTTGTCCTTATACCCCGCAGCAGAAGGATCCTGTATGGTTTCACCCAGTTCTTTGAGCAAATCTCTCTGAAGGCGGGTGAAATGACAAATAGTTCAGCGATCGCATGGCAAAGGTCACTGAAGCAAATGTCCGCTTGCCGTACCTGTCCATGGTCCTAGACTCTATATTAGGAGGATGAACAGGTACAGAAGGATCAGCTAATTCCTTCTTAGTGGCGGCTGCTACCACCATAACATCTACCGAGACACCTTTGGTTAGAAATGGTTTGTCCTCCGGAGCAGAAATAAATTTAGAGGGTCTCCTAGGGGTAGGTTCCATCGAGTCAGGAGCTGCCCATGTGGCCATTACTTCCATCAGTGGGACGAAAGGAGGAAACACCCAGGAGGTGGAAGGGCGAGACCCAAAAGCGTCAAGGTAAACCGACTCGTCCTCGGAGGGTTTAAGGGTGGACCAATTCCCCCTCTGTTTCAGGATCTCTAGGATGTCTGAAAAGGAGACATCCTCAGAGGGGGATCTCGGGGAACCCTCCGACTCATCCAAGTCAGTGTCCGAAGTGAGAGACTAAGGGGAGTCTACGTGCTTCCTCTCGCACTTTGTTTTCCTAGGGGGTTCCACTGAAGCTTCAGGGGTGGCCTCGGAGGAGGAAGGGACACCCAAAGTGGGTACCCTGTGCTTTGGATCTCTGCTATCAGTTGCAGGAGGATGGCCAGAGACCGTAACAGGCACTGTAGAGGGAGGAGCTGAAGAACCCAACCTTGGAGCGGACACTGGATCCAGCACGCTCCTCATCACCTCGAAAGCCCCCCTATCAGGCTCCGAAGACAGTCCCGGCTCCGAAGACACCCGAACCGCCCCCGGCACTGACAGAGAAGGCTCCAAAAATGATGTCGGGGCCGAACTAACCAGAGCCGACGCTCCGAGAGGGAGAGCGGTGTCGGACAAGGGTCCGATGCCACTCGCCCCCTCGGAGCCGACAATGGAGTCTCGGCGCCTGGAACTCTCCACGGACTGTACCAATGAAGAGGTCAGAGCCAACGACGCCGAAGGTGGAAGTATAGTCTCCGACGTGGGCAAGGTTACGGTTTCGACAAACTCCGGCTCCGAACACGACTGGAGAGTCGGAGGAGGAATCGAAGGTGGTACCGAGGGAGCCACAGTCTGGTGAGATGGGCTTTGAAGCATTTAGGCCATTGCCTGAGATTTTATGTGTCTACTGACCACCCTCTCAATATCATGGTCGGAAAGCCTAGATGACCTGGAAGAATGAGTCCTATGACTCCGCTCCGATAGGAGGGGCGATCTTGGAGCCGATCGGACAGAATCTAGTGAGGGAGATCTAGAGCGCTTGCGTGCTGAAGTCGGCTCCAATACAGGTTTCGGAGCGGATATGGTCTTGCTCGTATCGGCTCCGACTGGAGCCGATGTCGGAGCAATCTCAGATTCGCCAGCCCTCGACTCAGAAACTGGAGCCAAGGGTTTGGCGGGCTTAGATGACTTCCTCGAGCCAGACTTGGACGGGGAGTCATCGGGCTTCAATAAGCCCCTCAAAATAAGTTTATTATGACGCTTCTGCAGGACTCTTGAACTAAATCCGTGACAGACGGAACAAGAGTCCTGCACGTGCAAAGGCCCCAAACAGTAGACGCAAGAAGTGTGACCGTCTGTCATAGACATTTTCTGACAGCACGAGTCACACTTCTTGAATCCCGAGACCTTAGCGTCTTTGGACATTGCCCTAAGGACAGTAATACAGTCAGCACACACACTCACACGCTTACACCCAAGGGGAAGTTAAGGGGGCTGATTAAGACCACAACACACACACACACACACACACACACACTATACGGGGGGGGGGGGGGAGTAAACAAAAACTAAAGCCCGTAGGCCCGATTATAAAAATTAGCTAAAGGGGTGGGTAGGGCTTAACGAAATATCACTAATAAGTAAAACTAAATCGATAGGGAACTAATGTAAGGGGCTAAACTATAAACTATCTCAAATTCGAAGACTTACTGAAAAAAATTTCTTTACTGACCTGAGCCGGTAAAAAGAGCAACATCGCAGCGAAGCGGCAAACGAGATCTGGGGAGTTAGCGCATGGTATTGTGGGATATAGGGCTGCCTAGAGCCGGTAAAAATAGCTCTCGAGCTATAGTATAGGCCGAGTTGGAGCCGAGGATCGGCTCCGAACCCATCCAGCAAGAATGAAGGCGAGAATGACAACTTAACATTTACTATTAACATCATATGGGAGGTTTTGAGAATGCAGCCATGCAAATGTTCTCAAAACAGTACCAGTGGCCATAGCCCTGGAAAAGTATCAATAGTCATGCACACACTGCAAACAATGAGCAAGTTACATAAAGCAGATTTTTCCTCAAGAAGAAAATCCAGATAAAACATTCCTCATACTTCCATAATGTGTCAGAGCACACTGACATATGAACTTAACAATGCAAAATTCTGAAAATCAAAGTTGCAAAATTAAATCTTTTCCCATACCTATGAATAATTTTCCCATCCTTATCGTAAGAGTAGGATTGGAATCAACAGTTCTTAGCAGCAGTGGGATCAACTAAAGCTATACCTGCTCAGTCAGGATTGGGAAAAGTGTATAAAAATGTATAAGACTAAGGAACTTTATTCATTCCTATCTGCTTTTTTAGGGGCAGCTGGCTAACTACCAGGAAAACTACATTCATGAACACATTCTCTAGAGCAGACAGAACAGGAGGAATGGATGTAGGTTCTGGAAAATCCTTCTATAAAAATTTGTAGTATTTTCTGAGGGACACTGGCATATTCTAGAAAAAGTCTCAGAGAAGGAGAACCGCCAATAGGGACAATCAGAAACTGAGCTCTACTCTGAGTCTGAATAAGAAATCTGAGAAGAAAACCCTGCATCTGTCCCTTCATCTTTCTGTCCAGATTCAAAATCTTGAATCTCTTCAGCAAAAGAGATATGCCTCTTTCTTTTACCAGAAACTACTATATAAGAAGGTTCAATGGCCTGAATTAAACTGAGCCAGACCCAGTAAACTACTCGTGTCCAAAGAAATTTGAGAAGTAGATACATGAATAGTTTTCTGTTCCATGTTGACAGTAAAATTCAGTCAATGGTGTTATTAATGGCAGCAGAAGCTTTCCTATGGATGGGCACAACATTCTGTCAAAGAGGGAAGCCTTCCCTGTTCCCTCTCCCTGGACCAAAAACTGTGGCTCTGCCTTGCCCACTAAGGGGACCCCAGTAGCTGCAGAGGCTGTGTCGAACTCCTGCCCCATATTGGCTGTAGGTGCTACAGGAGGGGGAACCCAAATAGCTGCAGAGGTTGTGGTTAACTCCTGCTCCACAGTGGCTGTAGGTACTACACCAGAGGGGATCCGGGATAAAAGATGAGTGGTCCGAGGTACAACTAATGGCCACAGCAGTGTCACTCACCTGTGGCTGAGGAAAATTGATAGCCTGCTGTGGTGACAAAGGCTGTCTGCTTAACTTTTTCTTTTTGTGGGTGGAAGGACCGACCATGAGACTGACAGCTTGTTCCACAGTCAAGCTGAAAGTGCTACCTCTTTCCTGGGAAAAAGACAAAAGGCCTGTAAGAAGGCTCCACAGAAAGTGGTTTGGGGGATAAATGTCTCTCTCCTGGAGAATAGGAGAATGCAGCTGAGGACTGGCTAGCTCTGAAGAGAAGTGGCAAATCCCAGACGGTGTTCGCGATTGATCTTGTTCCTGTCCTGATGTCGGATCCAGTAGTCGTGGATTCTTTGGGGCTGGGCCCATGTCAGATATGCAGACTTTTCTGGCTGTTCTTTTGATCTCTTTTTCCCTTTCTTTTTCTTTCTTTTTAGTCACTCTCTCTCTTTTTCCCTTGAGAAATTTAAAATTGCCTACATTCTTTGATAAAGAGGAAGTGGATGTCAGAGGGTTGATTCTTCCACTTGGGCAGGGAAACGCCCCTTTAATACGAGTTTGTTCCTTCAATTCACAAGAATGCTATCCCTGAATGAGGCACACAACTCAAATCACCATTTAAATTATCTGCCACAACAGTAATAGCTCAAATTGTACATTTCTTGGGGGGGGAAATCTTGAGCTCATTGGTACTACACTTTTTAAATCCAGAGGCCTTGTCAGGCATCTTGGATTCAAGACCTATTGAGAATACTCACAATTTTATACAGATCTGAAAACAGGTGCCGAGCTCTTATGGATCATGTCATACAGGCATCAAATGAGATCCAAGTTATGACAGAGGATAAAAGTGAATTATGGTTAGGGGAGGAGCCTGAAAGTACAGTTGTTTACCTACCATAAATGTAGATGTTCGAGTATATTCACTGTTGCAGTCATTACTCTTGGGTTATCCTGCTGGCAGGCTACCCTCAGTCGGCCAGAATTCCAAAGTCTAGGTCCGGCGTCGGTTGCTGTCGCCTCTTCCCTGATGTCAGTGCGCCAGCGGTATAAAAGATACAGCCAACGCCATTTTCTTCAGTTTTTCTTGCCCCAGATGTCAGGTGCCCCCAAATTGGTAGGCTGAAAAATATGCCAATAAAAATGCATGCACAAAAATAACATTTCCTTCATCTACAAGCAAATACACCAAATAGGTTGTATAGGATTGAGAAGTGCAGATAAGTCCCAGCAAAGAAAAGGGGGATGGTGGGTGGGTAACCTGGACAGCAACAGTGAATACACTCGAACATCTACATTTATGGTAGGTACACAACTGTACTATGTTCATAGTGTTTCACTGTTGCAGTCATTACTCTTGGGTTGAATCCCAAAGCTGAGGAAGGGTGGCTGGGCTAAATAGGATTAGGAGACGCTATGAGGCCTTGCAGAAAAAGGGGCTTCCTTGATTCAGATTGGATGTGCAAGCCACGCTTAAGATCCGTTTGCATATTTCATGATGGAGGAACTAAAGAACCGTGGCAGACATTGAGCCTAAAACTTGCAGAACCATCCTCTGCAGTGGCAAAGCCTGCTCTGGACTTAGAGTAAAGAGGTAAGTGGTAGTGCTTTGTGAAGGTGTGCACTGAACTCCAAGTTGCAGCCTCTAAGATATCTTTGGTTGGTGCTCCTCTGAGGAAGGCTGCTGAAGTGGCTGCTGCTCTGGTGGAATGAGGCCTAATGCCCTTAGGCACTGATTTGCCATGTTGAAAATAGCAGAAACAGATGCAATGGCCTATCCATTTAGAAATAGTCTGTTTTGAGATAGCCTTTCCTTGTGATCCTGCAGCATATGACACTAAAAGTTGCTCAGTCTTTCTGAAAGCTTTAGTTCTGTCCAAGTAGAAGCGTAACTGCCTGTGTATGTCCAAAGAATGCAGAATTTTCTCACCCTTGTTCTGTGGATTAGGATAAAAGGTTGGCAAGTGAATGGTTTGGTTAAGGGCCACACTGGACACCACCTTAGGCATAAATGTAGGGTTTGTCCTCAGAGAAACCCTGTCTGGATGAAAAATGATGAAAGGTTCCACAGCCATGAGTGCTTGTAACTCCGAGACTCACCTTGCAGAGGTTACTGCTAGGAGCAGAGCTGTTTTCCAGGATAAGAATTTTATATCTGCTGTTGATGCTGGCTCGAAAGGAGGCAGTGTGAGTTTTTCCAAAACATAATTGAGGTCCCAGGCCGGAACTGGTTCTCTCCTTGGAGGCCTAATGTTTTTGGCCCCTCTGAGGTACTGCCTTATTAAAGGATGAGAAAAGATAGGTGGTTCCATATTGTAATGGGCTGAAATGGCAGAGGCATGAATCTTAATTGAGGAGAAGGAAAGGCCTTTGTTCAGCATCTCATTTAGGTATGGTAAAATCTGACGGATATTTGGTACACACGTGTCAATGCCTTGTTCCTGGTTCCAAGCACAGAATCTCTTCCATTTTTCTGCATAAGATTTTCTTGTGCTGGGCCTCCTGGCATCCAAGATAACATCCATAACAGCTTTTGAAAGAGGAGTGTTCTGAATGGCTACATTATCCGCCATGCTGCCAGATTTAAGGTCCTGAGTTGGCTGTGCAGGATCTGATTGTTTTGTTGGGTCAGCAAGTGAGAAGTTTGAGGCAATATCCATGCTGGACCTTGAGACAAGCTCTTTAGGATTGGGTACCAGTGCTGGCATGGCCAGTCTGGTGCAATCAGTATCATTTTTGGCTTCTCTTGTCTGACCTTTAGGAGTACCCTGGGAAGGAGAGACAGTGGGGGAAAAGCATATACCGTTAGATTTTTCCAACTGAAAGATAGGGCGTCCACTTTCCATGCTTGCTTGTGATAAATCCTTGTGCCAAATCTCTGCAATTGTCAGTTGTGAGGGGAGGCAAATAGATCTATGTCTGGGCATCCCCATTTCCTTATTATCCTGCTGAAGAGTTGTGGATCCAGTTTCCATTCGTGGGGATCCATGAGGTTTCTGCTTAGTTCGTCTGCCAGAGTATTTGTTTTTCCTGGCAGGAATTGTGCTTGCAGGTGAATTTGAAAAACCAATGCTGTGTCCCATAAGGTCATTGCTTGTTTGCAGAGGGGGTAGGAATGTGTACCTCCCTGCTTGTTTATGTACCACATGACCGTAGTGTTGTCTGTCTTTATCAGTAACCGTCGTGGATGAAACAGGTCCTTGAAAGCTGTCAGGGCATTTTGAACAGCTAGCATCTCTTTTTGATTGATGTGAAGATGCATCTGGTTTGCAGGCCATGTGCCCTGAATACATTTTCCTGCCATATGGGCCCCACAGGCATACTCTGATGCATCCGTTGTCAGTGTCTGTCTGGCTGTGGGTAAACTGAATGGCAGACCCTTGTTGTGGTGACAGGCTTCTGCCCACCATCGAAACTCCTGTTGCAGGAGGGAATGAGTGCAATCACTGTCTCCAGGCTGTGGCAATGCTGAGTCCAAACACTTTTTAGGTACCATTGTAGTTTTCTCATATGCAGTCTGCAGTCTGGCATATGGAATTAGCAGAATGCAAGATGCCATGAAACCCAAGGCCTGCAGGATTTTCCTTGCAGATAAGTGGGTTTTTGTTGCCAATTTCTTGAAGTAAGTAGTCAAATGCTTTTGTTTGTCTGGCTTGAGATAAGCCATCTGGGCAGTTGTATTTAAGCTTCCACACAGGAATATTATCTCTTGAGAGGGCACTAGTTTTGATTTCTTTTCATTTACTGTGTACCCTAGGCCAATTAGTAATCTTTTTACAAATACTAGATGCTTCAGAAGAATGTCTTTGTTCTCTGCTTGAATTAGGCAGTCGTCCAAGTAGGGATAAATTTGAATTCCTTTTTGACTGCAAAACACAGAATTGGTAATGCACTGAGCCAGCTATGAATCTGAGGTATCTTCTGCATGACTGTCTGAATGGGACATGCAGGTATGCCTCTTTTAGGATCAAAGTTACGAGCCAAGCCTTCTTGAACAGCATGAGCAGTAGCTGCTGTAGAGTCAACATCTTGAATTTTGGGACTTCCAGAAACATATTTAAAATTTACAGGTCCAGTATTGGTCTCCAGGTTTTGTCCTTTCTGGGTACTAGAAAAAGTCTGGAGTAAAATCCTTGCCCCTGCTCTTGATGTGGTACTTGTTTTTGTGCCTCTGCCCATTGATTGTGTGGTAGGTCTAGCATACCTTTTGACCTTGGCAGGGTGTGAAAATGGAACCTGTAGCCTTGGGACACTATGTTCAGGACCCATTTGTTTTGGGTAACCATTTGCCAATTTGATGAAAAAAGTGCTAGTTTTCCCCCTAAGGGGTCTGCCAAAAGAAAAGTGCTTGGATCTGGTAGAGGAAAGTCATTGGGACTGTTTCCTGTAAGGTTGTGATTTGTCTTCTCTGCTTTTGGAGGTAGGAGCCACCCCATTGTTTAGGCCTGTATGAGCCTTGGGGCTGAGATCTGCCTTTGGGACGCCTGTATCTGCCTCTTTGTGGTTGTCTGACACTGGAAAGGGCCAATTTTTAGAGGGCCAGTTCCTGCTAAACCTGGGTGGCTGCACCTGTAAGAAATCCTTGACTGTCTATATGGATTTTGCTTTATCCTCCATTTTTTTCAACACCTCTTCTGCTGTAGTACCAAACAAAGTATCATGCTGTATTGGTGCATCTAATAATTTTGCTTTAATATGATCAGGCAGATTCTGTTCCTTTAACCAAGCATGCCTTCTAATAACAGAACCTAACAGTGGCCCTGCAAGAGGCCTCCAGTGAATCATAACCACATTGCAAAGAATGCTTTCCCACTTGTTCAGCTGCATGCAATAAATCCTGCAATTCCTTGTTCTCTGAACCTTCAGTATTTGTCAACAATTTCTGTTTAAGCAGTGACATTAAATATTGCTGATATTTAAGCATATGAAAATGATGATTTAAAGCCCTTACAGCCAGGGTAGCAGAAGTGTAGACTTTTTTTCCCCCATCTGTCTAGAGCCCTAGAATCCCTATCAGAGGGGACAGGGCTTTTTGCAGTGGAAGCTTTAACCCCCTTGGGACCCTGAGATATAGTTTCTGGGTCAGCAGCAGGGTTTTTATAGAGGAATTTATGAGAATCCGGGACCCTGTAGTACCTGTCTGGCTTAGCAGGTGCAGGGGGTAGAGTCAGGGGACAGGCCGGACTCTGAAAATACATCTACAATATCCAGGACAGGTGGAATAGCAAGGGATCTGTGCTGAGGAAGTAGCAGAAAGTCTCGGAGCCTTTTCTTAGATTCAGAATAATCTTGGCTTTCCCAGTGGAAATGCTCCCTCATGGTATGCAGGGTTTCCCCAAAAGAATAATCCTCAGGAGGAGAGGCTGAAGGAATGGATTCTTCAGCATCAGAATCCTCATAGGGAAGCATGGGGTAATCCTGTTAAGAAGAGGAATCAGAGGAAATAGAAACATGATCAGAAGAATCATACTCTGTCTCTTGCCTAGGCCTCTTATCAGGAGGGGGATGGGAGCCCCTGATCAAACTAATTAGGTCTTTGGCCATTTTGAGCATCTGTTTTTTAGGCATGGAAGTCTGAGAAAGAGAATGCTGTACTTGTTTCTTTGTCTTTACAGCTGCTTTAGTCTTTGAAGCTGAAGATGGCTTAATATATAGTTGTGTAGGTCTGAAGACACCCTCAGAAGCCGATGCCTGCTCAGCAGCTACGCACCCATCTGAGGGAATGATTTCCGAGTGTCCAATACCTTGAGTTTCCAGAGGCCCAGTCGGCTCCACGTGGGAGCCGGAAGCGGCCTGTTGCCCTGAGGTAGCGGGCGCCAGGGGCTGTGAAAGCACCTCACGGAGAACCGGCGACTGGCCTAGCAGAGGCTTCGTCGGTTTTGGACCTCGGATGCCTATCCTTTTCCTTGTCCTTCCGTTTTTTGTAAACTCTGGTTGTCGGCTGGTCCGACGGCATTATATAATTAAATCTTCGGCCAAAGTAATGAAATGCAAAATCGAACCGACGCTTGATAGTCCGTTGGTTAAATCTAGCACAAAACCGACAGCTAGCAATGTTGTGATCAGGGCCTAGGCAAGGAATACAGTAAGAGTGAAAATCCTTATGAGGTATTTGCTTCCCACAAGAAATACAATTGTTAACTTTTTCTGACATCGGTCTGGAGCAAGAAAAAAGTTTCCCCAACGGGGTACTTAGCTTTAATGAAGACTTCGGATCTGAAATTCGGATTTGAAAATCTCAGGACTCGGCCGACTGGCACTTGCGAACTGCTTTTGCTTCGGGCACCGCGTGGTAAGAAAGACTGAAGAAAATGGCGTCGGCTGCATCTTTTATACCCCTGGCGCATGACGTCAGGGAAGAGGCGACAGCAACTGACGCCGGACCCAGACTTTGGAATTCTGGCTGACTGAGGGTAGCCTGCCAGCAGGATAACCCAAGAGTAATGACTGCAACAGTGAAACACAATGAACATCTTTGGATTCAAAAGCTTGGAAAAAAGATGCCAAGGTCAACCTTGATCAGATCCAATAACCCACATGTTAAGCCAGATGGATAATGACAACACTGAGGCAACAATTAAGACTCATTTTGGCCAAAAACATAAACACTGTACACACAAGAGAAAATACTCTGCAATCACCAAAAGACCACTTTTTTTATAGGTTACTAGGTTAAGTACTATGCTGACTGACCTTGTGGGATATTTTAGGGCTAGCCATTTTCCCCTTTTCGTGCTCAAAATAACCTATCCCATTTGATTATAGACTAACCTTACCCATCCCATGGTTGACAATTATCACTTGCTGATGTGCAGTAAATCCATCAGATGGGGGATACCTTGAATGCCAGACACAGGTCTCTTATAGTGACGGGGCTTTGAGTCAGTCCATGTAGGACATGTTTAGAACTTGTATCCTTTTAGTAAAGTATCTCTGTGGGCATTTCAGTTGTTGCATGTGTCTGGACAGATACATGCCAAAGGGGCCTTATATTTAATGATTGGCCTAATGAGGGCTGATTAAAGGAAGACAATGATATCCTAGATCTAGACTCAATCCCTTTGTTTATACGTTCTGCAATATAACAATGGACACATGTTGGTCAAAGGTTAGGTCGCTGCCCACATAATTTTTCAAATTCCAAACTGACTCATCTCTTAGGGATGCATTGTCAATGTGGTAGTTCCCTGGGGTAGATGACTTCCCAGAGGATAAAATAATGTATCTTTTGGCATTTAGTTTCAGTCCATGATTTTGGTTATTTATCTGCAACAAACTTTCCTGCAGAATTGCTACGTCATTTGGAGATTCAGTGACTGCTTTTAGCTTGCAGTCATCTGCAAACGTAGTCAGCCTTTTGCTTCAGAAAAGTAGAGGCTAAAAAGGAGAGAACCCTGGAGGACTTCACTGGTGACGGGTCTCTTTGTGGAGGTAACTTCTGTGTCCTGTCTGTGAGCTAGATGGTAATGCAGCAGGTGACATATGGGTTTATTCATGGTTTATTTAGTTTTTCTACTGTGCCTGAAGTGGGGAATTTTGTCAAAAGTTTTGGCTTTTTTTATACTTTAAAAGGAACATCAACAAAGAAAGGCCAGTAGGATGCAGGGAGAAAAAAATATGGAAACTCTACTTATAATTCAAAATGAGTTGCCTGTATAACAGCAGCAAGTGAGTAATACACAAGCAAATCAAGAAATGATGGCTGCTTACAGTGAATATATTTTTCCTTAAAGTAAGAGAGGCAACCTGGTGCCAATTTCACATGCAATCTCGCAGTGTGGCACTGAAGACTTGGAGAAGAATGGCAACATGGTACATTCTAAGGAGAAGGGCCTGAGGTACCCTGGGAAAGTTATATGATGGGCATAGTACTACTGTTAACAAAGACTGGACTTCTTAATCCAGATCTCACAGTTCCCAGTATTTTGCAATGCTATGGAAAAAAAAGCACAAATTTAGAATGGAAGTCTGTGAGCTACCATAAGAAAGCTTATTCATTCATTCATTTCCTTGAGAAATCATTAAGCTACATCTGTCTGTTTAAATGGTCCAGTTCCAAAGGAGAAACATTTTAAAACATTTATCAGGATCAAACCAGATCAGAATGGCCAATAAGCTACTCACATGGGAAATGTAGTCAAGCTACTAACAGTTTTGAAGTGATAGGAAGAACTCAATACATTGTGGACGTTGATGTCAGTAGAAGGGTAGTACAAGGGCAGCTTTACTCCTGCCCAGGTGGATCTTTGACTGGCTGAATGCCATGCCAGATGATTACTCACATTTATAAAGTAACAGTTCATTGATATTCCCTACTGGAAGAATATTTCCTGTATTAAAAATCATAGGAGCTGATCCTTAAGTTCATTTATAAAATATTGCAATAGTATTCATTGTTGGGACTACCAGTCATGCTGGTTTTCCCTTAACTTCAGCTGGTTACCCATGAGAGTGAAGCACACATGGCTGAACAGTGCTGGAATGGGTAAAAGTGTGTGACCAATGGACCACAGGTGACAATTATTTTCATGTAACAAAGCTATTAAAAATGTTCTTTATCTTTAGTAACAGCTGTATTGTTCATCAGCACTCATTCTGGTTATTTGCCTCTGTGCTCTTATGTAATCAAGCAGACATATTTCTGTGCTGTGCATAAACACATCTCATACCTGATGATTTGTATGTAGCATGATGCTAAATTAACTTGCTGTCATTTACTGCTACTTCATTTTAGAGATACTTCAACTTTTAATAAAATATATGTGGAAATTTATGCAATGACATTTGACATAGCTGAAGTTAGTGAGGTACATCTTGTCCTGCAGTGCAGAATTTTTTTTTTAATGTTTACTATTGTGAAATTGCAGCTTATGTTGCAATGAAGGCAAATTAAAATGAGTTTTGATTCAAAGCCAGCCAGATTTTATTTCTATGGGATTTTCCCCTCCTTGCCTGCTGATCATCATACCCCTTCCATTCTTGAGAACCATCCAATCCTTTGCAGTATAGGAAGCTCCTGGCATACGGGTGTTTGCTCCATCACTTGCATCTAATGATGCAAGTAGTAAGGGCATTTCTAGTAAGGCCCTGTCTTCACTCCTGGTGGTTGACTTGGGTACCTGTGTCACTGCAAGGGCTTATTACACCTGTCTCTCATATGAGAGTTCTTCATCCACACACTGATGATGGCTACCCATCAGAAGCTTGGTAATTCAATCCTACAATACTGATTAAAGATTGCCGATTGTCACCTGCGAGCCTCTATCGGCATGTGGCAAAGCAGTGAGCCATTACTAGCCACTTATTTATACCTCACTGCCCTGCTAATGGAACTTTTTTTGCCTGCAATGGTAACTGTAGCTAACCATCATTCACCAATAAAATGTTCAGTTTGGCCAGTCAAACTGTCATGTTTGAGTTCTACTTTTAGAAGCAGAGTATAAGGCTGTTAACATACTGTATAAGGGATGTTAAGCAGCTGTGTGAAAAATGCAATACTGAGTAAGGAAAAACAGAAGCTCACCCCTGTACACTAAAGAAATGCAAAATAATCAGTCTACAATTTGTGCTGGGCATTGGCTTAAGACTAATACTCAAGGTACAAAAATGCATGCTTACATATATTTGACAATAAGATTTAAATTAGAATATCTGAGCACCTAACATGAAAACATCAAAAATGTATATCCTGAAGACGAATATGAAAGAGTAATTAACCTGCCAGAAAGAAGTAAAAAAAAAGACCAGGAAATGCTGACTTACAAACGGATATGCTTGTGTGAATAACACTGCTGTAGGAAGTGATAGTTACCCAATCATTCTCTGCTAACATGCTTAATCCAGTTCAGGATCAAAAGGAAATTGTGTCCTATCTCAGTACTCCATGGTGTGTGAAGCAGTGTGAAATTAATCCTGAATGGGATGTCAACCAACTGCAAGAGGAAGTGACATTATTTTAAGTAAAACAGTTTGGGTGAATTATTATCGCAGGTAGAGGGCAGCATCCTATCTGTGACACCAGTGAACTGGAACTGATCAAAAGCTCGCATAGTAATCATAAGAAAGCTTTAGCAGCCAATGCAACCTATTTACCTTGGTGAAGGATGCAGTCTACATGCGTTACTTGCTTTCTCCCTGATGGGAGACCATGATGTAGATTGCCCTAAGCATAGATGGACCACAAGCAGTCAACGCAACCTACTTATAAAAACCACCAAAAGCAGAAAAACAGTAAAAATACAACTGGCCAGTGAATCCAAAACTTCTTTATTGTAAAATCTCTGTCTCTGACGTCTCGGCAAAAAAGCCTTCAAGGAGTTTTAATGCAACGTATTTACCTTGGTGGAGGATGCATCAGCCCTAAGGATCATTTCATGCACATTCACTAGACTCCTGCAACAACTGGAGAGGCTGCAAAAGTAACGCACAAAGAGGATCCTAGGTCTTAAACACTTGTCCTATATGGACAGACTCAAAAAACTCCAACTATTCTCTGTCTCATATCGCCTACTTAGAGGCAATCTCTGCTTGGGTTTGTGAAGGGCCGATCTTGTCTCCTGAATCTGATTGATTTCTTCTAATTAGTCTCCAGAGCTGTGGACGAAGGTAAGGCGGTCCACACAGCCTATCTGGACCTTGCCAAGGCCTTTGACACCATCCCCCCACTCTGGAATCATAGATAAACTTACTAAACTGGGCATAAATCCCTAGCAGCCAATGCAACCTATTTACCTTGGTGACGGGTGCAGTCTACATGCGTTACTTGCTTTCTCCCTGATGGGAGACCATGATGTAGACTGCCCTAAGCATAGATGGACCACAAGCAGTCAATGCAACCTACTTATAAAAACCACGAAAAGCAGAAAAACAGTAAAAATACAACTGGCCAGTGAATCCAAAACTTCTTTATTGTAAAATCTCTGTCATCTGTCTGGCATAAATCCCTACGTCACTCGATGGGTTGCCAACTGGCTTACTGACAGAACCCAGACTGTAAAAGTAGCCAATTCCAAATCCAGCTCCAGACAAGTGGAGTACCTCAGTGTTCAGTCCTAGGACCACTCTTGTTTGGCATCTACTTCTCTGAAGTACAGGCCAATACTAAGGAGACTCTGGCTAACAAAGTTTGCAGATGACTACAAACTGGGAGCCATTACTGAATCCCCAAATAATGCCGATATTCTACAAAAGGGCCTTACAGAAAGAGATGCCTGGTGCCAGAGCCATGGGCTGAAGCTTAATGCCAAGAAATTAGAAGTTATGTACCTACCATAATGTTCCATGTTAGTTGTCTTCTCTCGCCTTCTTTCTTGCTGGATGGGTTCGGAGCCGAACCTCGGCTCTGACTCGGCCTATACTAAAGCTCGAGAGCTAATTTTACCGGCTCGAGGCAACCCTATATCCCATGATGCTAGGCGGTAACTACCCAGATCTCGTTTGGTAGCTGAGAAATAATAGCCAATTCAGTCTCCCCTCTGAGGTGGAGGAGGAAAAAGGAGAACTCCCCAAATATCACTACCTGAAGCTGTATCTACCCCAGGACCAACTGTCTGGGCTTGGAATAGTGCAAGATAAGCTCCCTTGGAAGAAGGGGAAAAACCTTTCGGTCTGTCCAGGCTAGGGGGATGGTGGGTGGGACGCAAGAAAGAAGGCGAGAGAAGACAACTAACATGGAACATTATGGTAGGTACAGAACTTCTAAATGTTAAGTTGTCAATCTCGCCTTCATTCTTGCTGGATGGGACTGCGTCCCTAGCACCTTCATCCTGGGTGGCTCATTGGAACAGACTCTTGAGAACGGTGGAACCAAAATTTGCCCTGTTTCTGGAGGCCATGTCCAATTTGTAATGTGTAACAAAGGTATGAGGAGTGGCCCAAGTGGCTGCCGCACACAGATAGTGTCTATTGGCACTCTAGCTTGAAAGGCTGCTGATGTAGCCAACGCTCTGGTTGAATGGGCTCTTGGCCTAGTAGTCAATTCTTTACCTCTGAGTTGATAAATATAGGTAATCACAGAAGACAGCCACCTAGACAGGGTGACCTTGGGACCTTAGAAGGCCCTTTCTACTGTCTGCATAAGATAAGAATAGTTGATCAGATTTCCTGATTTGTTTAGCTCTGTCCAGATAGTAGCGGAGTAGACTATGAACTTCCAGACAATGTAGTTTTTGCTCCGCCTTGTTTGAATAATTAGGGAAGAAAACTGGAAGATCAATAGACTGATTTAAATTTGACTGAGAAGCCACCTTGGGTAAAAAAGACGGATTAGTTCTTAGAGAAACTCTGTCTTTATGGAACACTAAATAAGGAGGACGAATGCAGAGGGCATGAAGTTCAGATACTCTCCTAGCAGATGTAATGGCGACTAGGAAGAGTGTCTTCCAGGAAAGTAACTTCAATGAACAGGAGGCCGCAGGTTCAAAGGGAGGGAGAATCAAGGATGCTAAAACTAAGTTTAAATCCCACTGTGGTGAGGGGTCTTTGATCGGGGGTCTGAGTAAAAAGATACCTCTGAGGAATACCTTGCAAAGCTTATGGGACATGATACTGGAGTCCGACAAGCCTATGTGAAAATTTGAAATGGCTGCTAGCTGAACTTTTACTGTGGAGGAAGAAGATCCTGAATGAAAGATTTCAGCTAGGAAATCCAAGACCGAGTGTATTGGAGCAGTGAAGGGATCTATGTTCCTAGCCTTTGCCCAAAAGGAAAAACGTTGCCATTTACTAGCATAGATCCTTCTGGTGGAAGACTTAAGGGAAGCTACAGTAATATCCTGGACAGAATTTGAAATCATTGGAAGCCTGGCTAGGGACGGAAGTGGAGCAACCAAGCTGTGAGGTTGAGAGATTGGAGGGATTGGTGCAGCTGCTCTGATTGACGGGCCAAAAGATCTGGCACTGGATCCAGATGCCAAGGCTGCTCCAAAAGATAGCGATGCAGGAAAGGGAACCACATCTGTCCAGGCCAATAAGGGGCAATGAGGATCATCTTAGCTCTCAAGGCGGTAGCTTTCTGAATTATCTGTGTGATTAATGGAAAGGGGGGAAAAGCATATAGAAGTCCCCGAGGCCAATCGTGGACTAGAGCGTCTCTGGGGGGATGGCCTGGAAGGGAGAAGAGAGTGAAGAAGTCGAGGCACTTGCTGTTTTGTGGTATTGCAAAAAGATTGCAGCAAGGAAACCCCCACTTCCGAAAAATTTCATCCGTCACCGATTGCTTGAGAGACCACTCGTGGGGCATGAGAATAGCTCTGCTCAGCCTGTCAGCTATGACGTTGGACTTCCAGGCGATGTGCGTTGCTATCAGAAACCGCTGAGAAGAGATCACCCATTGCCACAGTCTGAGTGCTTCTCGACACAGGGGATAGGACTTGGTTCCGCCCTGCTTGTTGATATACCATACTACGGACATGTTGTCAGTCTGAATTACAATAGTCCCCAGGGGAAGAGAGTCTTGGAGGGCTTGCAATGTCAAAAGCACTGCTCTCATCTCAGGACGTTTATGTGCAAGTGGCATTCGAAGGGTTGCCATGTGCCATGGACTGTCCTGCCCTGAAAATGCCCCCCCCACCCAATCAGGGAGGCGTCCGTTGTGACTGTGGCAACGGGGGGGGGGGGAGTAAATGGTCTGCCTAGATAAACTTGAGGGGAGACCATCCACCAAGATAGATGTTTTCTGCAAGATAGAGTTATTAAGATCTTGTGTGTCATAGGGAGCTGTTGGAAGGACCACTGGGAGAAAAGCATCCATTGAAGAAGCCGCATGTAAAAGCGGGCAAGGGGAAGAAGCGTGATGGCTGCCGCCATGAGACCTAATACTTTCAGAACATACCTGGCCTGAATTTTGTTGCTCTGAAGGAGGACGTGAACATGATTTTGAATATCCAAGACCCTCTGCTCTGTTAACTTTGCTGAGAGCTGAACTGTGTCCAAGGTGGCGCCTATGAAGGTAATAGACTGACAAGGCGACAAAGCAGACTTTTGTAAATTTAGAGAGATACCTAGCTCTTTGCAAATGTGAATGGTGTAATCTCTGGCTAGAAGAAGTTGACGCCTGGTGGTGGCAGTGAGGAGCCAGTCATCTAGATATGGAAACACCTGGAATCCTTGACGTCTCAGGTGAGCCGTAACTGCTGCCATACATTTGGTGAACACTCGGGGGGCTGTAGTGAGACCAAAGAGCAGGGCTCTGAACTGGTAGTGACTGGCTCCCAGCTGGAAGCGGAGAAACCTTCTGGAGCGCCTGTGCATTTTGATGTGATAGTACGCACCCTGAAGGTCCACTGAGCACATCCAATTGTCCTTGCCCAGAAGGGGCAAAATGGACTGAAGCGTGACCATCCGGAACCTCGTTCTTTTTACAAACTTGTTTAGTTTGCTGAGATCTAATATTGGCCTCCAGTCCCCTGTTTTTTTTGGTACCAAAAAGAACTTTGAGTAGACTCCGGATCCTAGTTGGTCTGCTGGGACTGGCTGGATGGCTCTCTTTTTTAGCAGTTTTGATATTTCTAGTGCTGCTTGTTCCCTTAGACTGGGTGGAACGTCTGGAAGAGACCCCATTTGAATCATTGGGGTTTGGATAAAGGGGATTTTGTAACCCTCGGATATGATCGACTGCACCCATTTGTCTTGAGTGAGGGAGAGCCAGGCTTGTGGGTATAGTGATAATCTTCCCCCGACTGCCTCCGAAGGTGGACAGTCGGGCAGCGCCTCAGGGATGCTGGAAGGGTTTTGTCAGAGAGGGTTTCTCTGCTACCCTGATTCTGCAGACCCCCTCTGCCTCTTGGATGGCGTCTGTTGTTGTTGTTCCCCCCTCTGCCTCTAGGGGTGAACCGACTTCTTGCGTCAGGCGTGACTCCTTGTGATTTGTGGAACCACATTTTTCCACCCTTTTGACCCTTAGGATATGGTCTAGATGGGGATGAAAAACGGACTCCTACGGCAGAAAGAGTCTTGCCATCTTGTTCGCATCTGGTCAAAGTATCTTTCACCTGAGGTCCAAACAACGCTGAACCATCAAAGGGGGAGTTAGTGAAAGACACCTTGAAGGGGTTTGCGAAGTTGCAAAGCCGCATCCAGGCGTGACGCCTCAAAGCCACACCTGTGCCTGCGGCCCTACTCGCCCCATCAGCTGCATACGAAATAAACCACATGGAGGAGTTGACAATGGAATTCAGGGATCATAGCTGTGAGTTAATTTTGTCCTGAGACCCAGCAGCTGTTGGATCTTGTAGGACCTCACCCAGTTCTTTAAGAATGTCTCTTTGAAGACGGGTGAAGTGGCATAAGTAATTCAGCGACCGCATGGCAAAGGTTGCTGACGAGAACATCCGCTTGCCGTACCTATCCATTGTCCTAGATTCCTTATTAGGTGGATGGATAGGTACTGAAGGATCAGCCAGTTCCTTCTTGGTGGCTGCCGCCACCACCATGGCATCAACTGGGACACCTTGCTTATCAGAAGGGGCTGTTATAAATTTGGAAGGTCTCCGTGGGGTGGGTTCCATCGAATCAGGGGCCATCCATGCCTTCCGCGCCACCACTTCCCTAAGGGGGTTGAAGGGCGGAGACACCCAGGAGGCGGAGGGTCGAGAACCAAAAGCCTCCAGGTAAACCGACTCGTCCTCGGATGGATTAAGGGAAGACCAGTTCCCCCTCTCTTTAAGGATTTCAAGGATGTCAGAGAAGGAGACATCCTCAGAGGGGGACCTTGGGGATCCTTCCGACTCATCCAAGTCGGTGTCAGATGTGACGGACTCAGGGGAGTCCACATGCTTCCTCTTACATGTCCTCTTATGCGGGGGTTCACCTGACGGATCAGGAGAAATCTCGGAAGAGGAGGATATTCCCAATGGGGAAACCTGAGGCATTGGATCTCTGTGGCCGGGGGCGAGAGAGTGGGAAGAGACCTCAGCAGGCACTACAGCGGGAGGAGCTGATGGAGCTGACCGTAGAGCTGGCAATGGGGCCAGTACGCTCCTCATGACCTCGAAGGTGCCCCTATCAGGCAGGCTAGAGAGCTCCCGCTCTGAAGAGCTAGGAACCCCAGCCGGCACCGACAGGGACGGCTCCGAAGCCGATGTCGGGGCCGAACTCACCAACGCCGATGCTCCGAGAGGGAGAACGAGGTCGGACAAGGGTCTGATGCCACTCGCCCCCTCGGAGCAGGCGAGAGAGTCCAAGTGCCCGGATCCCTCCAAGGATGGCACCATGGATGAGATAGGAGCAGACGACGGAGCAGAAGGGGGAGGTATCGGCTCCGACATCACAACGGTGATGGCTCCGAGGAGCTCCGGCTCCAAACACTGGTGCAGAGTCGAAGGAGGAATAGTATGTTGTATGGACGTAGCCGCTGTCTGATGAGACGGGCTGTGAAGCATTTGAGCCAGTGCCTGAGACTTTAATAGTCTGCTTACCACCCTCTCAAGGTCATGGTCGGAAAGCCTGGAAGACCGAGAGGAATGGCTCCGATGGCTCCGCTCCGAGAGTAAAGGTGACCTCGGAGCCGAATGGATAGATTCCAGAGATGGAGATCTGGACCTCTTGCGTGTGGAGGGCATCAAGGTTGATGGAGCCAAAGGAGCCGTAGACATGTCGGCTCCAGCCGGAGCAGACTTTGAAGATAGAGTCTTAGAGGCATTGGCTCCGGCCGGAGCCGATGCAGGCAGCTGCGATACAGAGGTATTGGCTCCGGCCGGAGCCGATGCAGGCAGCTGCGATACAGAGGTATCGGCTCCAGCCGGAGCCGATAGTGTCTCAGAAGGTGAGCCACCATCAGAAGGCTTAGAGTTCGGAGCCGACGGTTTAGGTGGCTTTGAAGGCTTCCCCGGCACGGACTTAGCCGGGGAACCTTCGGGCTTAATAAGCCCCTCAGGATCAACTTATTCCTGCGCTCCTGCAGGACTCTTGGGCTGAATGCATGGCACACCGAGCAAGAGTCCTGCAGGTGCAGGGGTCCCAGGCAATAAACACAAGAAGTGTGACCGTCTGTCAGAGACATCTTCTGACAGCACGAGTCACACTTCTTGAAGCCTGAGACCTTTGTCTCCTTCGACATATTATTGTTGAAAGGAAAACAACAATTGTAAAGATAGAAAACACACACACACACTCAAACAGATAGGGATACAGGGATACTAAAGGTACACTCACACAGCTAAGAATCCCTGTGAGGGAACTAAGAATAAAACGGAAGGGCCTAAGGCCTAACCTAGAGTGGGGAGTATGACTGGGACAAGGGATAAAAATAGGAACTAAAAATTTAAAATAACCGAAAAACTAGCCTATTTAGAAAATATATATACTATACTAGGGGGAAACTAAGTAGAAAACTAATATTTTTCTGAAAAGTATTCACTAACCTGTGAGCCGGTAAAAACAGCACCTCGCTAGCGAAAGCGGAAAACGAGATCTGGGTAGTTACCGCCTAGCATCATGGGATACAGGGTTGCCTCAAGCCGGTAAAATTAGCTCTCGAGCTTTACTATAGGCCGAGTCGGAGCCGAGGTTTGGCTCCGAACCCATCCAGCAAGAATGAAGGCGAGATTGACAACTTAACATTGTATAGTTATCCACTTTGGAAAAAAACATGTACCCATGAATTACCACATAGGTGGCAGTACACTAAACATCGAAAGTGTGATGAGTGACTTAGGGACACAGGTGGACAGTGGTCTCACTTTCGATAACCACATCGCCACAACAGTCAGAAAATCCTTCTATGTGGCACACCTCATCACTAAGGGCTTTTCATCGAGAAAAAAGGAGGTCATTGTCCCACTGTACTCATCCCTCATTAGACCCATTATAGAGTAAAATGCCTCGTTTGGTATGTAACTCACAAGACATCTGCAACAGCTGGAAAGGCCACAGAAATACCTCACTAAAAGAATCACAGGTGTAAAGCAGATGCCATATGCTGACCGTCTAAAAAAAACTCCAGCTATACTCTGTGGCATATTGTCTACTCACAGGTGATCTCTGCTTAACATACAAGGCCATGTCAAACCCTGAGCTGCTGGACATGCTCCAATTAAAGAAATCCAAATCCCTGAGAGGCACATGCTCCAGGTATCTAAACCTTGTCATCACAATGAACAAAACATGCTGGAGGGATAGGTTCCTGACCCAGAGACTCCCCATACTCTGGAATAGACTGCCCATACATGTCAAGCAGAGCACCTCCTTGGTCCTCTTCAAAAGGAACCTGGATGATTGGATGGGAGATAGGAAATTCACCCCGGGGATCATGTCAGTTGCCCTGCTAGACCGGGGGTTCAGAGACGTAAATATTGTGGAAAGAAATATCCGGGAAATTGTTATGGCTAGGCTTGTATAGGCCCTAGGGCCGATAGCCTTGTACCGACCTATGAAAGCCATGTCTGACCCAGCTCTGTTAGAAAAGCTACATCTAAAGAAATCCCAATCCCTCCGCACCACATGCTCCAGGGGCCTCAATCTCATTACCACAATCAACAGAACGTACTGGAGGGACAGGTTTCAAAAGCCAGAGACTGTCGCTGCTATGGAATAATCTTCCCATACATGTCAAGCAGTGCACCTCACTGATCTTTTTCAAGAGAAATCTTGATGAGTAGATGGGAAATAGAAAATTCACCCCTGGGAATAACTCCAGTGGTTCTACTAGACAGAGGCACTGGGAACTAAGGTCGGGTGGCACGATGCCAGGGTAATCTTATGGCTAGGTTTGTAAAGGCCTCAGGGCCATTAGCCTAGTACACACCTATGATCCTAAGCAAGTGCCCACAGAAAACAAGAAAGCTTGTTTAATTCTACAAGTACACTGCTGCACATCTGTGCTCCTCAATTTCATCATTCCTTCCATGGGATTGGGAAAAATAAAATAAACCTACCCAGGAAAACCAGGTATGATGGGACTTGGTTATCACCACTCAAGTTACACCCCTCCCCAGAGACTGAGGCTGGCTGGGTCTGAAGTAAAGCAAAAAGCAGCAGGATCAAGTACTCGATATCAGTGGTCCTGGGCCCCCTTCCTAACTATTTTTAATACATCTTCAGTTTTAATTAGAGGTAGAAAACAAAATCCAATTAAGTCTTTATTCTGCCATCACTGAATTTGAATTTATTTATTATATATAGACAGTAATTTAGTTACTACAAACAGAATGCCAGCTCAAATTATATGTACAAACAGACTGATCTCATATACATACATTACTATTAATGCTCAGGAAATGCATCAGCCCTAAGGAGCATTTCATGCACACCAATAAAAAAAAAAAGTCCTGGAGGAAGGAATTACACTATGGATCATTTTATCTGTCAGAAAAAAATGTCTATTTAGTTGATTTTTGCATCTTCTGTTTCAAAGTTCTGATGCACTACACTGTGCTATACCACACTCTACACTAAAGGGTGATGGTCATTTCCTTCTGTTTGTTAAATCACACTCAGTAGACAGCTGGGCCTTGTCATCATTTTACGGATTTAAGCAAACAATCAACTTGTTTAAACATCAGTTTTGAAAGAAAAAGTACAGTTTTGTACCTACCATAAATGTAGATGTCCGAACTGGATAGCATCTGCAGTCATAACAACTGGGTTGTCCTGTCGTCAGGCAGCCCTGCAGTCGGCCGGATTCCAAAGTCCGGGTCCGGCTTCGGCTGATGTCGCACTTCACCCGACGTCATCTCTGCTGGTCTCCGGGTATAAAAGCATCAGCCGACGCCATTTTCTTCAGTGTTTCTTGCCCCAGATGCCAGTTGCCCTTCCTGGAAGGCTAAATTTTGGATAAATGCCAATGTTTCCAAAAGGATAGAAGGCAAACTCAGAAAATAAGCATGTATGTACATATATACAAACAAATACACCATAAGAGACTCCCCCCACTAGCTAGCTATTAGGAGGGTAAATACCCTAGGAGTACCACAGAGGCGAAGGCGGAGGTAATCCTGACTGCAGATGCTATCCAGTTCGGACATCTACATTTATGGTAGGTACAAAACTGTACTATGTCCTTCATGGATGCATCTGCAGTCATAACAACTGGGTAGAATACCATAGCCAACTAAGGGAGGAGGAAAAAATTAGATTATGGTGTGGTTAGGATCCCTTGCAGCACAGCAGTGGCAAACCCTGCTCGGGATCTGGAGTACATTGGTAAGTTATAATGCTTGGCAAATGTATGCACGGAGGTCCAAGTAGCCGCCTCAATAATGTCCTTGGTTGCCACACCTCGTAGGAAGGCTGTGGTAGTGGCTGTTGCCCTTGTAGAATGAGGCCTTATGTTCTGTGGAATTGGTTTTCCATGGAAGGAGTAGCAGAACCGTATGCAATTTCCTATCCATTTGGAGATTGTCTGTTTGGAAATTGCTTTTCCTTCCCTTCCTGTTGCATAGGCTACAAAAAGCTGGTCAGTTTTTCTGCTACTTTTTGTTCTGTCCAGGTAGTAGCGTAACTGTCTATGTACATCCAAGGAATGCAGCAATCTTTCCCCTCTGTTTTGTGGGTTGGGAAAGAAGGTAGGTAGGTGGATTGCCTGGTTTAAAGACACTCTGGATATCACCTTAGGCATAAACGTAGGATTAGTCCTCATGGACACTCTATCTTGGTGGAAGATTAGGAAGGGCTGTACCGCCATTAGGGCCTGGAGTTCAGAGACCCTCCTTGCTGAGGTTATTGCCAGTAGGAAAGCAGTTTTCCACGATAGATGCTGTAGATCTGCTGTAGCTGCTGGTTCAAAAGGTGCGAGTGTCAATTTTTCTAGCACAAAGTTCAAATCCCAAGCTGGCAATGGTGTTTTCCTTGGAGGTTTTACATTCTTAATTCCTCTGAGGAACTGCCTGAGTAAAGGATGTGAAAAGACAGGTGGATCAAAGCTGTATTCTGCTGAAATAGCTGATGCATGTATCTTGATGGAGGAATAGGACAGGCCTGTATGTAGAAGCTCTGCCAGATACTCCAGAATGTTAGCCATATCTATAATTGACACATCTTTTCCTCTTTCAGTGCTCCAAATGACAAACCTTTTCCATTTTCCTGCATAGTTCCTTCTTGTTGAAGGTCTGCGGGCTTCAAGGATAATGTCTTTAACCCTTTGTGAAAGTTCTGGGTTAGTTGCTGCTATGTGATGTTCCATGCAGTCAGTTGCAACGTTTTTAGGTTTGGATGCATGCTGCTGTAGTTGTTCTGAGTTAACATCAAAGGCATCAGGGGTATTGGCCACATGTTGTCCCGAGACATGCTCCTCAGTAATGGGTACCAGTGTTGTCTTGACCAGTTTGGAGCTATCAGGGTTATCCTTGGACGTTCCTCCTTGATTTTTAGTAATACCTTGTGTATCAAGGGAAGAGGTGGAAATGCATATGCTGTTAGACCTTTCCAGCTGAAGGAGAGCGAATCCACTTTCCATGCAAGTGGGTGGAATGTCCTTGTGCAGAATTTTTTGAGTTGGTGATTGAGAGGGGAAGCGAATAGATCTATCTGTGGTCTTCCCCATTTCTTTGAGATGGTCTTGAAGATGTCCAGGTGTAGCATCCATTTGTGGGCATCCGATGTGGTTCTGCTCAATATGTCTGCTAGAGTATTGTCCTTTCCCGGTACAAATATTGCCTGTAACTGGATGTTGTAGCCGAGTGCCAGGTTCCAAAGCTCCAAAGTCATTCTGCATAGGGGGTATGAATGAGTGCCTCCCTGCTTGTTGATGTACCACATTACTGTGGTGTTGTCTGTCCTTATCATCAAATGGCCCTCTTTGAGAAATGGTCAAATTTTGGATTGCCAGTTTTACTGCCAGCATTTCTTTTAGGTTGATGTGCAGGTGGAGTTGATCCTGCGTCCACAATCCTTGTACGCATTTGTCCAGCATGTGAGCCCCCCATCCTAGGTCTGAGGCGTCTGTTGTGATGGTCTGGCTTGCTCGATAGCTGCGAAAGGGTAGGCCTGGGTTTGACTGGCATGCCTGTGCCCACCATAGAAACTCCTGTTTTAGGCATGGGATTAGTGGAATTTCTGCTTCTAGGCTGTGCCTGTGTTGGGACCATAAATTCCTTAGGTACCACTGTAGTTTTCTCATATGTAGTCTGGCATGTGGAACCAAGATTATGCATGATGCCATGTAGCCCAAGGCCTGCAGGACCTTTCTTGCTGTTAACTTGTTCTGTTTTGTTAGAGCCAAGAAGTAAAGAGGGAGTTCTTTTTGTTTTTCTGTGGTTAGGAATGCCATTTGTTTTACAGTGTCCAATTCAGCCCAGGAATGTCCTTGTTTGGGATGGTATCAGCCTTGACTTTTGTAAATTGACTGTGTATCCCAGTGCTTGTAGCAAGTAAATGACCCTTTGTAAATCTGTTGTCAGCTTGCTTTTGTTGTCCCCTTGTAGCAGGCAGTCGTCCAGGTATGGATAAATTTGGATTCCCTGTAGTCTGCAGTGGCGATTACTGATGCCAGGCATTTTGTGAATACTCTGGGCAGTAGATAAGCCAAAGGGCAATGCTGAGAATTGATAATGCTCTGATCCTGCAAGAAATCTGAGGTATCTTCTGCAAATAGGTCGAATGGGGACGTGCAGGTATGCCTCCTTGAGATCTAGAGTTACCAGCCAACACTCCTTGCCCAGCATGGGAAGAAGTTGCTGTAGGGTCAGCATTTTGAATTTTGGGACAATGATGTATGTATTTACGGTGGACAGGTCGAGAATAGGTCTCCAACTTTTTTCCTTTCTTGGAACTAGGAATAGTCTGGAGTAAAATCCTTTGCCTTGTTCTGTTATTGGCACTCTTTCCACAGCTCTCATCTTTGCTAATTGCATTATCTGCTGTAGAGCTTCTGTTTTTTGATTTGGAGGCAGGTTTGGCATTCCTCTTTTGACTGGTAAAGTGTGAAAGTGGAATCGGTAACCTTGGTCTATGGTTTGTAAAATCCACTTGTCTTTTGTGATGTAGTGCCAGTTTTTCGAAAATAAGGTTAATTTTCCGCCTAATGGAGCTGCTATTTGTTCCCTGGTAGGCGGATGTAGAGTTAAGTCACTGTGATTGTGCCGTTGTAGTGGTAGTGGCTGAGTCTGTACCTCTGTTATTACCTTGCCACTGTCGTCCTCTGTAAGCACCTCCTCTGGATTGGTGTCTGCCTCTGGAACATCTATTCCTGCCCCTCTGGGATCTTGTGGAGTCAGGAAAGGACCAATTTTTGGCAGGCCAGTTCCTGCTAAACCTTGGGGGCTGAACCTGCAAGAAATCTTTAACCGTTTGAACAGATTTTGCCTTTTCTTCCATTTTCTTCATTACCTGCTGGGCAGGTGTACCAAACAAACTGGTCTTATCCATAGGAGCATCTAATAACTTAGCTTTAACATGATCCGGTAAGACTTGTTCCTTCAGCCATGCATGTCTTCTTATCACTGTGCCAGTCATGGCTGATCTAAATGAAGCCTCCAGTGCATCATAGCCACATTTTAAGGAATGGTTACTAACCTGTTGTATGTTATTTACCATTTCTAATACATATTTCTTATCTATAGAGTCATCAGATGATAGTTTTTAGTTAACTGATCAAGCATAAACTCTTGGTATTGTATCATGTGAAACTGACAGTTTAAAGCTCTAGCTGAGAGAGTAGCTGAGGTATAAACTTTTTGCCCCATCTATCTAAAGACCTGGCTTCCCTTTCAGAAGGAATAGGGTTTTGCTGTGGTCGAGGCTACTGCCTTAGGCCCCTGGGAAATAGTTTCGGGGTCTGCAAGTGGGGCCTTGTATAGGTGATGATGCGTGTCTGGTACCCTGTAAAATCTGTCTGGCTTGGCAGGGGCTGGAGGTAAGGAGTCTGGTGCAGAGCAGACATCATTAAAGGCATCGTCCACAACAGAGAGGACAGGAGGTATAGCTAAGGGCCTGTGTTGTGGAAGGTGCAGAAAAGTCCTAAGTCTTTTCTGGAATCTGAGAAATCCTGTTGCTGCCATTGGAATTGTTCTCGCATGGCATGTAAGGTTTCCCCAAATGAGAATTCTTCAGGTGGAGAAGCAGCTGGGATGGATTCTTCAGCATCTGAGTCTTCATAATTGGAGAAAGGAGCCTCTGGCTGGTCTGTAATATCTGAGTCATCCACAGAATCATCAGAGGACACAGGCTCGGGTGGCTCTGCCCTAGGTCTCTTCTCTAGGGGCTGAGAGGCCCTGTCTGGGTGAGATTGAGATCCCCTAATTAAGGATATTAAATCTTCTGCCAGAGTAAGCATTTGTGAACTAGAAGTAGGCCTGGTTGAGGGGGGTTTAACAGGCACTGATTTAGTAGACTTGGCTGCTTTAGCCCTGGCAAAGGCCTTAATGGACATGGCTGCAGGAGGCCTAGCAGCACCACGTGCTGGGGTAGAGACATCCAGAGGGATGGTGTCTGATAATTCACTAGAAACCACTGTAGTAGGTAAAATTTCAGAGGCCGATTCAAGTAAGGTAGCAGGAACCTCAGAAGTAGTCAAAGATTCAGCTGTGCTTTGATCAGTTTTCGGTTTCGCCGAAACCGAGACACTCGCGTTTGCTTCACCATGGTTTCGCCGAAACCGTGGACCGCGAGTGTCAGTCTTTCTTTGCGTTTCTTAACAATTTGGGTAGTCGGAGGATCCGACGGCATAATGTACGCAAATTCTGAACCGAAAAACTGTTCAGCAAACTCCGACCGACGCCTAAGCGTTCGTCGGTTGAATGAAGCACAGGCCGAACAGGCTGCTACGTCGTGGTCTGGGCCTAAACAAGGCAAACAGTAAGAGTGGAAATCTTTATGAGGTATTTGTTTCCCACAAGTTAAACAGTTATTGACTTTTTCTGACATCGGCTGAGGCAAGAAAGAGTCCCCAACGGGGTACTTAGCTTTTTAGAAGTCTTCGAAGTAGTATTCGGTAGTAGAAATCTCTGGATCCGACCGACCGGCACTTGCGAACAGCTTCTGCTTCGGGCGCCACGCGGCAAGAAAGACTGAAGAAAATGGTGTTGGCTGATGCTTTTATACCCGGAGACCAGCAGAGATGACGTCGGGTGAAGTGCGACATCAGCCGAAGCCGGACCCGGACTTTGGAATCCGGCCGACTGCAGGGCTGCCTGACGACAGGACAACCCAGTTGTTATGACTGCAGATGCATCCATGAAGGACATCTGCCTTGAAGCATGATATCCTCTCTGTATTTAAAGGTCCTGTTATCAAGCAAAAGTGTCAGCTTGTTCATGGCACAGTCTTCTTGGTTACTCTCCTGTGTGTACAGATAGACAACTGGTATACATATCAAGATCTTTTAGCTTATATTGGAACATTTTTTTGGTATTAATGCCAACTTGCTCTTTGGAGATGGTGCATCATTCTGTGATCAAAAACAGACTATCAAGAAGGCTTATTTTCTGGGATTTTATCACAATACAATGGCCAAGGTTACTGTGGATGTATTAATCATCACCTTTATCTTCACATGAAATTATATTCACTGCTTTTCTCTGACAATCATTCTTCACCATAGAGAATACACCTGCTACACAGTAAGCAAAATGCTGCTGGACTTTATATGGTGACTGTTCCTTGCTCACCTGTTTCGTGCCAAAGAAGTAAAAAAAAAAGGTGCTGATAAATTGGGAATTATCCAATTTTGTAAACAGTACATTTACTTAAAACATTAAATTTTCTCCCTAAAGATGCAATGACTTTCACTTCATTCTCTTTCTTCTCTCTCTTCCAGTTTTCTCTGGATCCTTCTTGGAAACTCAGGATCAACGAAATGCTCTGGAATTGTATAACATATTAAAGAAAACAATGCATTACTTTAGTCAAACAAATATGTAGTTTTTTCTTTAGCCTTACAAAACAGCAAACAAAGTGGATATATACACTAACATAATAATACTATTCTGCATATGCATATGATGAAATAAGAGTGGAAATCTTCACATTGGAGACTGTCAGCAAAGAAATGGAAAGGGTTTGTGATGGGAAACTAATACTGCAGCAACTGATTTCCAAAACTGTGACAATAGCATCGGTGAAAACTGTTTTCATGGTATTACCCATTAACACAATTATCAGCACAATTAAAAGCACATTTTTGTCATGGTCTTAAAATGAAATTCTCTTGATTTACATACATCATGAGAGGAAATGCTGTTAAAGCTACTAGGGCACATATGGATATTTTTGAGAAGATAAAGAAGTCATCTGACACCCCCTTAACTTATACAGCATATTCCATGGTCACTGGAGAATGACAAAACAAAAACTTGGTTTTTAAGAGGTTTTCACAATAACTATAGCCAACAATGTAGGTTGTTTTCACAACAATTAATTTATTATTTCTAGTTTATGTCTATTCAACAGCCAAACTATTGCAGTGCAGTTACGTGTCAGCGTGCACTATTTCCCAGCACAAAAAAATACATAAATAAATAAATAAAAAAATAAATAAAAGGAAATAAACATAAGTTATGGGAACTGGCCCACTGCTGGATTAAAACTTGTTCTTCTACACCTTATATGCCTCACAGATTGCATGACAGTTTTAATGGTCCCTCGTGTAGCTTTCAAGCACCCTGTGGAGAAGTATGTTATCTTACTACTACTTATCTGTCAAACGGACAGCCATTCTCTAAGACTGCATGCTGTTATTTGCATCATTTGTCTCAGATGCAAGCATGAACTGCAGCACACAGATCTGATAGGTAAGATGCTTTGTGGCGGCAGTTTTCCTATTCCCACTTAAATTGTATATCATCATAACTTTTTACACCTTTATATAATTTTAAAGTCACAAGGAACAAGAGAAAGTAAGTACCAGTCAAGGCTAGATGCTGACCTGCATTACAGGTGAAGAAAAATAAAAACAGTGAAATAATTATGTGCAAACAAATATATATATATATACACATACATACATACACACACACACACACATATATATATATATATATATATATATATATATATATATATATATATATATATATATATATATATATATATATAAACACACACACACACACACACACACACACACACACACAAACATGGAGCTACTTTACATGGTCGACATTTCAGAAAGGCAAAGACCATATGGCTGAGACCATATGATCGACTTTTGAAATGTCGATTATGTAAAAACAAAATAAAACAAAAAAAAAAACACAACAATCACTTACCTTCACATTGCTAGCAGGGGGGGCAAGTCTGCCTGCACCCCCCCATGGGGGGCTACACCCCCCCCCCTCCACAGCCCCTGGAACTTAAATATACCAACTCCAAGATCGCACTACAGTGCGGAAGATGGAAATCTTTCCATTTCGCACTGTACGGAGATGCCCGTTCCGCATGGTCGACATTTCAAATGTCAATCATATGGTCTTGGCCATATATATATATATATATATATATATATATATATATATATATATATATATATATATATATATGTATATATATATATATATATATATATATAGATATATATATATATATATATATATATAAATAAGAGAGAGTAAGGAGCCACGAAGTGGCGGCAGTGAAGACAGCAAACCATTGGTGCACCACAAATTATCTGTACACAGTCCTAACAGGGGTAGTGATTAGTTTTCAGGACACACCATCATCTACAAATGAAGACACTACACATGTGAGGTACTGGCAAAGTGACATCTACAGTGGTGAGCTGGTATGAACTGTCCAAATGTACTGTTAAAAGAAAAGACATTAACTAATGCTGTTCCCTGACTTTTTTCAATGAAAAATCATCAGGGAATAACATGACAAACTGTTTACATAGAAAGTTAATTATTCTGTAAGGTAAGCATAACTTACAGGTAATATTTCAATCTCCATTTGAGAGAATCAGAGAAAAAAAGACCTTAAAATCAGGGGTAATCAAAGACGCATAGTATAACATGCATATTCATATCCATATATTAATACATACAAGTTCAATTATACAAAACAGGTAATTAGTTACAGATACTCTTTACTAAAAAAAGTTACTGACACAACAGCAGACAATGTGTACAGAATACCGAAATTCATATTTTCAAATGGTTTATAAATTTGGATATTGCACACTAGGCCTTATTTTCAAGATAAAGAAATGTATACTCATCCAGCATTTACCTTGTTTTTATACATATACATTTTATATATATATATATATATATATATATATATATATATATATATATATATATAGATAGATATTAAAATATTTATAAAATTATGCACAAACACAATTATAATATGAAATCAATATGTCTACTGTAGAACTTTATTCAGAAGCCCAGATTTTAAAGATTATGCAGTTCAACACTCCCACAGACAGTATAGTCACTACACTTCATGTCCCCACAGCTAGGATACATCAATGTATAAAGCAACACCTGAGCAGTTATTCAACCTTGGCAAGCACCATAGAAATCAAGTCTGCAACTGACACTGTAGTATGTACCTTGTTATATGTAGTTGTGGCCCTTCCTGCAACCTCCCTCCTTGGTATGTTGCACACGGCAGCAGCCATTTTCCTCATTTAGCTTTATTGCTAATAAAATGCTTTGGTGCTGAATGACTGTCTCGGGTCATTTTTTTACTTTATAATTCATCCTGACTGCATGCTCTGGTTCACTTCTGGAGTGTGTCAAGAAGAGGACAATTATTAATTTTGGAAAAGTTAGCAGGTCTTGTGCTACGGGGCTACGAAGCACCATGGAGTAGTACTTCAGGAAATACAGGTTTATGCCTGACCTTTATGGCCCCTCAGTTACCTGCTACATGAAACTTGCACCACTCTTGAGATACAAAAAACAAGACAAGTACCAATATCAGCAATAGCATGTTAAAGTTGCAGCTTCATTGCAGGATTTAGTAAACTACCTGTTTGATAACAAAGGGTCACTGGTAGGAAAATACTTTTTCATTCTGTGTAGAACTGCCATATAAAGCTGTATGATGCTCTGAAACAAATCCGCTCTATTACAGTACCTCTGATCTAATCCACATTCTCATCCAAGTATGTTTCATCATCAGGATCAATACAGATTTAATTGCCTTGAAGGATGTTTTCTTGCTTTTCTAGAACTGAATTAATGTTAGTCAAATTGTCCTGAAGATGTCTACTGATAGGTGGCTTTAATACTGTAAAACTACACGTCTACAGAAAATTAAGGTTGCCACCACTAGATTGAGGGATCACTTGTGAGGAGCTGGGATAGTCCTGCTCAACCTGTCCACTACATCACTGGAACACCCCGGAATGTGCATTGCTATCAAAAAATGGTGTGAAGACATCGCCCACTGTCAAACTCTTACGGCCTTTCGAGACACAAGGTGTAAGAATAGGCTCCTCCTTGTTTTTTGATGTACCAAACAACAGCTATGCTTCTCTGTATGGAAATCACACCTTTTGGGACGATATCCTGAAGTTCCTGCAGTGTTAGGAGGACAGCCCTCTTCTCCAAGTCACTGATGTGCAGGTTGGCCTCTAAATTTGACCATGTACCGTGAATCATTCTCCCTTACCCTAGAAGGGACGTGTCTGTGGTCACTATGGTTATTGACAGATCTGTATGAAAATGTCATCCTTCTGTTACAGAAATGGAAGTAATCCACCAAGTCATGTACTGTCTGCAAACTCTTGTGAGTTGAATCTTGGTGTGTAAAGGGTGAAATTTCTGAGACCACTGAACAGCTAATGTTCACTGAAGTATTCTCGTGGTAATGAGCCATCAGAATCATTAGAAATGAAGCTATGAGACCTAAAAGATGTAGGACTAGTGGTGCTGGAAAGCAGGAATTATTTATTAAGAGCGTGGCTGTTTGACGCAGGCAGAAAACTTTGTGTTGTGGAAGACTGACCATTTGCAGAGTTGTGCTGAGGTGGCATCCGATAAATTCTATCTGATGGGTTGGACACAACTGACACATGTGAAAATTCACTGTTATGCCTTGATCCACTAAACAGGAGAGGAGAGGAGAAGATTCAAATGATGGTAAATATAACTTATGTACACACCATAATTATGCATCTGTGTTGTCCATTTTCATTCTTCAACGAATGGTTCTGAGATCCGACCTCAGATCTGGCTCAGCTGCATTTCTTTCAGATTCTTGGATCTAACTCTTGACCTCCTCCTTTACCCATAATGCCCCAGACCCCTGTTATACCTCAGATTGAGTTTGCTGCTCAATCAGAAAAAGAGTGATTATAATCCATGTAAAATACAGAGATAGAACAGGGGCTCAGACAGGAACAGTGGTTCCAATATTTCCATCAGATCACTCCTGAAAGAAAGGCAGAGGAGGAAGGATGGTGAGAAGTTGAAGAAGAATGAAAATGGACAGCAAAGATAATGAGCTCATAACGTATATATCTGATACTGTCATTTTCATTCATTCTTCAAAGAATGGGATTGAGTCTCCAGCTATGATAACTTGGGTGGCCTTCATGGAAGGCTATTCCACAGTACTGCGGAACCAAAAGCAGCTCTATCTCTAGAAATAAGATCCAACTTGTAATGAGCAATAAAGGTATGGACATTGGACCAAGTGGCTGCAGCACAAATATCTACAGAAGGCAGCTGCATTAGCCATGGGTCTAGTAGATTGAGCTTTTGGAGGTCTAGACAAAAGTTTCCTCCCACATTCCAAAGACATGCTGTAGGTGAATTGGATACTCTAAACTGGCCCTAGGTGAGAGTGTATGTGCAAGTGTATCCTCAGAGGAGGGTTGGGTCCCGGGCTAGCAACCTGACCCCATAAAAAATGTAACCGCTATTGAAACAATGAGTGCCTGGAAAGTGCTTGTTGCCCAGGGTGCCGAGTGGCATGAAGAGGATGAGAAAGAGAAAAGGCAAAGACAAACCTTGTAGCAAATAAACATATGAAATTCAATCTAACTATTTTGCTAAGGTAACTTTAGAAACTGGTTTTCCCAATCTGTTGGGGCAAAGGAAACAAACTTTTTTTTTTTTTTTTTTTTTTTTTTTTTTTTAACTCTTTCATCCGTTGAAGATAAAAATGAAGTTGCCTATGCACATCTAAGAGATGAAGCATGTATTCACCTTTATTATAAAAATTTGGGAAGAACATAGGTAAATTGATCACTTGGCTGATGTTTGCTTCAGAGGCTACTTTGGGCAGAAAGGATGGATAACACGTAAAGTGACACTACTTTTATGGAAGATCAAGGAAGGTGATTTTGAGAAGAGTGCATGGAGTTCAGAAACTCATCTAGCCGACGTGATGGCTGCTAGAAATACTGTACAAAAAAGAAACTTCAGATCAGACTTGGCTCAGGGCTGAAATGGAGATAGAGTTAAACTCTGCAACAACACTGTGACATCCCAAGGTGGAGTATGATCTCTAATTGGAGGCCTATGCAAATCCTTTAAGAAACGCCTTGCATAACCTGGAGGACACTCGAGGGAAAGCATCATCTCCAGTCTGATAATTAGAGATGGCTGCTAACTGAACTTTGATGGTAGAAAAACTAGTTCTTTCTTGAAAAACTAAAGCAAGAATATCTAAAACAGAAAAAATTGGTGCAGTGAAGATATCTAATTCTCCCTGATGGGCCCAATAAGAAAATATCTTCCATTTATTCTTATAGGCTTTTCTAGTGGTGCCTTTTTGGGATGATATCAAATCGGACAAACTGAAGACGAAAGCCTGGGCTGTCTAGCCATTATTGGAATTTCTGAAAACATGCGGACATATTGAGTCATGGGATGTCTGGGTGAGCAATGCTTGCAGGATGAGTGATCAGATCAGGAGCAGGGTCCAGTGTCCAAGGAGGACGTAGACGATGAGACCAAAGGAAGAGAAACCACACTTAATGAGGCCAAAAGGAGGCAATGAGACCTTGCTCTTCAACCAGAGTGGTTTCTGAAGAAATTTGGGGATTAATGGTAAGGGGGGAGTAAGCATAAAGGAGGCCGGAGGGTCAGTCGTGGACTACAGCATCTCTTGGTGCCTCCCCCTGGGGGGAATTAGAGCAAAGAACCTGCTGCACTTGTCGTTGAGAGGAAACGCAAAGAGACCACAGCACAGTTGACCCCATCGATGGAAGATTATCACCATCACTACTCGATTAAGAAACCACTCGTGAGGCCTCAGGATAATCCTACTGAGTTAATCTGCTAGCATGCTGGATATCCCAGGTATATGCATTGCTAAAAGAAAGCAGATGGAGAAGATCGCCGACTGTCACACACTCATTGCTTTTCAACAAAGCGGGTAGGACCAGGTTCCCCCCTGTTTGTTGATATACCAAACTACCCACATCATCTGTTTGAAAAGCAATTTTCCCTGGAGGAAGGGAGTTTTGAAAAGCCCTTAATACTAGGAGAACCGCCCTCACCTCAGGACAGTGACATGTAAATTGGTCTCTTCTGGGGACCATGTGCCTTGCACAGTCCATCCCAAGAAATGCCCCTCCACCCCAAATGGGAGGTGTCCGTGGTCACCGTGGCTACTGGCCATAGGAATACAAAGGTGCGTCCCTGACAAACTTCATTGGACTGAAGCCACCAAAGCAGGGAATCCCTGCAAACCTGAAAAAGTTTTATTAGCTAGGTCAGAGGCTGCTGAAGAATTGACCACTGAACCACCAGAGTCCATTGAAGGACACACATATAGAAACAAGCTGTTGGAAGTAAGGTAATAGCCACTGCAATTGAACCTGAGGTGTGACCCTAAGGCCTGAAGAACCAGTTTTGCTTGGGGAGCAGGCTGCGAAAGCATCTCCCTGACATGTAATCTTAAGGACTGTACTTTTTTTTGATGGAAGAAGAGCTGACTGGAGGAGTCCAGATAAGCTCCTATAAACATCAAGACTTGAAATGTTTAAAGTGTGGACTTGGTATAACTGACTGTGATCCCCAAAGACTGACATAATTGGAGTAGGTAGTTCCTGGCCTTTTTGAGAAGATGCCTGGTCAGGGTTGTGAGAAACCAGTTGTCTAGGTAAGAAAGCATTCTGATTCTGCACAGTCTGAGATGAGCTGCTACCACTGCAATGCATTTAGTGAACACCCTGGGGGCTGTGATGAGACCAAAGGGTAGGGCTATGAACTGGCAGTGACTGGCCCTAGCTGAAAGAGCAGATATCTCCGGGAGCATCTGTTCATTTTGATGTGATAGTACACATCCCGAAGATTGACAGAGCACATCCAGTCATCTTTAAGCAGAAGAGTAGACTGGACTGAACAGTGATCATTCAGAGCTTGGAGTTCCTTACAAACCAAAGACTGCTGAGGTCCAGTATGGGCCTCGGGTCCCCTGTTTTCTTTGGCACTAAAAAGAACCTTGAGTAAGTTCCGAATAGTCTCTGGTCTGGCGGGACCTTCTGGATAACTGTTTTGTCTATCAAACAGAACGCCTTGGACCACGGTCTTCTCCTCTATAGTGTCAACACCAAAATCACAGAGCGCCAGTAAATTAACGCTTTTATTCATCAGTCTGATGAAGTCCTGTATGTAGGATGAAAACGCATGTATTTATTTTTTCTTGGTGAATAAAAGCGTTAATTTACTGGCGCTCTGTGATTTTGGTGTTGACACTATAGAGGAGAAGACCGTGGTCCAAGGCGTTCTTTTTGGTTGTTTATTGGAGTTTTAGAACTGCCGTTCTGCTGAATTATTTGTTTTGTCTATCAGCTTTTGAACTTCTATGGCTGCTAACTTTCATTGATTGGGTGGAACATCAGGGAGGTTTTTCCATTTGGATGGTGGGATTTGCAAAAAGGGAATGAAATATCCTCTGGATATGATTTTTTTGCGCCCAAGTGTCTTTTATAATAGATGCCCAGGCTTTAGGGTGCAGAGACAAGTGCCCCCTGACTGTCTCCAGAGAAGAGCAGTTGGGCAACCCCTTAGGAGCACTGAAAAGGTTTCTCCAAAAAGGAATCTCGAAACACTTGATTTTGTGGACCCCCCCCCCTCCCTCTGCTGCAAGAGTGGCATCTTCCATTGTAACTTCTCCTCTGTCTCTGGGAGAAGTTTCCCCTTGTGAGTCCTGAAAAGCGCCATGTAGCTTTCAGAACCACATCTTTCCTCTACGCACTGATTACTGGCAAAGGATCTCTGCGGGGTAGAAAAAGGGATTCCCAAAGCAGACAAGTTCTTTCCATCTTGCTCACTATGGGAATGTCTCTCTTACTGTCGGGCCAAACCATGAAGATTCATCAAAGGCAGCATTGATGAAAGAAGATTTAATAGGCTCCACATAGTCACACAAGCACATCCAGGCATGTCTCCTGATGCCTATGCCTGAACCCACTTGCCCACGAGGAGCCCTCTGCTCCATAAGAGATTAACCTCATGGACACACTGGAAACCAACTGAAGGATAGCCAGTTCTGAAGAAAGCTGTTTAAGTTGCTCTGCAACATGGAGCCAGAAGTAGACTTAGAGAGTTCTTTAAACAAATCTCTCTGCATTCTGGTAAAATGTGCCAAGTAGTTAAGTGACTGTAGAGCAATAGTCACCGAGGTGTAAACGTGCTTTCCACACTTGTCCATCACCCTAGACTTTCTATTAGGAGGATGAACAGTAGAGCTTTGTTCAGCTAGCTCCTTTTCATCCATGGGAACTCTCTTACTCCAATGATGCCTGTCCTTGGGTGGAGGGAGAAATTTATATGGACTATGGGGGATTGATTCCATGGTATCTGGTTACTTTCATGTCCGGCAAGACACAAGGTCTACAAGGTCATCAGCCATAGGGGTAACCCAAGATGTAGATGGGCCAGACCAAAAGGCGTCTAGCAACACTGACTCCTCCTTGGAAGGGGGATCAGAAGACCATCCGCCTTTCTGGCAGAGGCTCTGTAGAATGTCTCCAAAGAAAACGTTTTCTGGTGGAGATCTGGGGGACCCCCTCCCCTTTATCAAAGTCAGTGTTTTTGGTCAAAAATTCCTTAGGAGAATTTATGTACTTCCTTTTACATAATCTCTTCTGGGGGACCTCATCAATGGAATGATCTGGAGAGGTATCAGAAGATAAGGGAAGTTCCTGAGTGGGAACTGCCTGGAAGTTCATATGGGCCAGCTGTCCCTGAGAGACAGAATGACAAGGCTCAGAAGTCAGATCAAAGGGAGGTACAGAGATAGATCTAAAGATGCAAGAGGAGAAAGAATTCTTGGATGAGAGAAAGCCCTCTCCATCACCTCGAAAGCAGGATAACCAGGAAAAGCCATTGCCAGCCTCACCGGAACTGAAGCTCCAGGTGCTGGTAAGCTCTGCCCCTGCCCAGCCTCCTGCCATGATGGAGTTGGACGAGAGCTATCTGATGCCAAGGCTCCAAGGGGAATTGACGGCTCCAAAAGCCTCTGGGTCCAAAGCATTACCCTGGATCTGGCATAGATGCTTCAGCTCGGAGATTCTTCCTGCTCTATGGGGATCAGTGGTGAACGAGACAGGGACACACACAGTCAGGGTCGAAGGCCTGGCTATATTTGGATCCGACTGCTTCCAAAATCGCTGGTTGGATCACAGATCACAGAAGGAGAGACTATGATATGAGGTACCGATTTGTAGGCTCTCAGATCTGATGGGAGACAGAGCCAGTAAAACCCCCATCTGGATCTGAGCTCTGACAAAGTTCCTCATCATTTGATCCACATCTGTTTCGGAGAGACTTCAAGAGAATCTGATAGAAGATTAAGTGAATGGAGTATGAGAAGATCATTTAGGGGTTTCCTGTTAAAATGGAGATTGGAGCTTGGGAAAACAGGGTCTAGAGAAAATGGGGACTTTGAGTTTGAGGAGAGTTGGATGTCCCATTGTCAGTTCTGAAGAAGTTGGATCCAAATACTTAAATTGCTGGGCAGGTGTCTCCAAGGCAGAAACAGATTTTGGAGACCTAATAGGAGAGCATTTTCTGTGCTCTCTAAATTCCAAAGCTGACTTAGCCTTCTTGGTGGGGGTTGAACCCCAAGAAACTAAAGAAGAAGGTGCAGAAGCAGGCAGCAATACTTTCAAAATCAGTTTATTGCATTGGTCACTTAAAGCCCATGAATTAAACCCCACACAAATCTGACAAGGGGTTTCAAGATGGGCTGCTCCTAAACAATACACACACTCCCTGTGGGCATCAGAGTTGGGCATTTTATGCTCAAAGAAAGTGCACTTTTTGAAGCCTGTAGGGTTTTCAGCCATCTAAGAAAGGCAGGATAAGAAAAGAAAAAGTTTGAAGAAAGGGTTTAGTCTTAATTTTTTTCCACAGAATTCTTTCTGGTTTCTTTGGTATTTGAGAGACAGTTTCTGGATTTTCCCATGCTGTACTGGTGGCTACTTCCAATAACGGCACCATTGGGGAGTTGCTAAAGAAGACAGCTGGGTGGACAAAAAGGCCTATGCATTCTCTGCAGCAAGAATACTGGGTCTGTGGACAATTCATCTCATCTAGGATTTCACCAAACGTTTGAGTCATTTGTGGGAGAAGGAAGGGAACCAGTGTCCTTTTTGAGTTTGACATTTGGAGTCCAGATGGGAAAGTATTTTTGCTTTCTACTGAATGTGTGCTTTTTCCAGCTAACTTCAATGGTGGCGAGACAGAGGAAGCAGCAGCACATATATACTGATATTGTAGTAGAACACTGCATAGGTCCTTTGGCCCTGCATCCTGTTACATGTGTGGAACAGCCAAGGGTTAAGATAGAGGCTAGACTGCTGTCAGAAAAGTTTTTGATAGCTAAATGGGCAGATGTTAAACATTGCCACAAGAGGGATGGCTGCAACATTGGCATTGATGGTGCTAACACTGTACTCGATGCTAAAGGCACTGATGCTAAAAACTGAAAAAGGAACTTCACTGACATGGACAACACTGAAAAGCTTAGGGCCCCATACGTGAATCCACAGCTCAGAAGGTGACAACCTTATTGATGTAAGTAGAATTGATGCCAAAGGCATTAACACTGGTGACTGAGTTAACAGCTGCGTTATCAACATTGAAAACTGGGACTAATGTTGTGGCAGCAGCTGATGCTGACAGGTCTCAAGAGTCATCATCAAAATCATCTGAATTGATGTAATGGGTGGTGGTGAGAAAAATTTGGAAGATTTACAGGATACAGTAAAGACAGAGAGGAGGCACCTATCTAATAAGAGAGCTGCTTGAGATTAGGTTGCAGAAAACTTCTTTTCAGCATCACCTCCCCCAAAACAGAAACACAGACACACACACACACAGACACACAGACACCCACACACACAGAAAAGTGCACCAAAGCTCAAACTTATCAGTGAATGATCCTTCAACAAGTCCCTTTTTCAGTCTCAACAATGAACATCCTTCTCTACATTTCTAGGGTGTGATTCCAAAACTTGAACATGGCAGCAGAAATGTTAAGCAACATGGTGACTAGCCAAAATATCACATTGGTACACATTTGTAGGATTAGTCTAAAATGCCTAGTACCCAGAATTTTGTAATATTCTTCAAGGCGAGGACAGTAAGCAGTCTGTCAGACCTTTTTACTTTCAGAGCTTGCCATAAAGTGGGAATGATCAGCATTTTTCCCAAAATTCTCCTGACCAAATAAAATTGGCAGGATTCATCATAAATGGAGGCTTAATCCTTTTATGCAGAGTAAAACTTAAGATAAAGAAAAAAAAAGAAAAGATAACTCTAAGCTCACTCTACATGCTTTAGACCTCTCAATTTCAGTGACAGGGTTATGAAATGATGATCCCTATTTCAAAAGATCGGTGGCATAAACTTTATTACCTCTGGACCCTAATAAGATATACAGAATTGAGAAAACATTATGCAGCAGTTTACTAGATTCTGGGGCCAGACTGCAGGACTCATTTAAGGAATTACTGCACTGGAAAAGATGTCTGTTTACTCTTCTGAAAAAGTATCAACGGATAGTGACTGCACAGTGCAAGTTCCTACATGTGGTAAAGGGCAAAGGTGTAGTGTCTCATAAAAAGTACAAGTCACATAAAAATGTTAATCTAGTTAGGTTAGTAGACAGCACGTTCATCAACTTGCTAACGTTCTGCCAAATCCTGTCTCACACACGAGGTACCTGAAACATTAAATTTAATTTAATGTATTATCTTAATATTCTTTGTTCATGACATCCAGTATGGCAATTTTTTTATCTTCTCAATGACTCTGAAGGTGGAAAGAAAATGGATGAGGTTGAGCACAAGTAACACCCAAATGGAATGATAGGTGCATTTCACTGAAAATGCTTTGATACATTTAGCAAGCTTGGGTAATCATAGTCCTCCTCCAGCAGCTGAAGCCATTACATTTGACTTTGCTATTTTATGAAATCCAAAATTTCTGATAAAATTTGATATGGTAGATTGCCACTTCAGTTTAACCAATATGTCTGGCCAGATGGAGAAATTTATAAAGTATTCTAATCCCAACAATCTTGGCCACAAATGAAAGCTAGTGACTTACCATAACATTAAATTTGCACTGGTAGTTTCAACTCAGTCACTTGTATGGGTAAGACCAGCAAGTACTTGGCTTGGCTTGTAAAGCTTTCTCAGGTTATCAAAGCTCCTATCCCTACCCATAACATATGCACCCAAGGACTCCTCTTCAACAATAAAGTACACACCACAAAAGGGCAGTATCCAGTAGACCCCAAGGGAGGGGGCAAGAAGGTGCTTATCAGTGACAGAGCGGAAACTGCCATCACAGATTTAGTGTTACACTAACTACTTAACTTTTGTACCTGACATCTGCGGGGCAGAGTCCCAGGCTAAACCTACTGAGGGACTTCTGATAAAATATCTTCCATAATGGCAACTCTAAAGGGTGTTCCAGATCTGGAAGCTATGTACGATTTATAATGCCTTGCAAAGATACCCACTGATACCTAAACAGAAGCCACACAGATGTCATCCACTAATGTCTTCGTAAAAAACCCTGCAAAGTTGTCACAGATTTCTCAGTATTAATGTCAAGTAGCCTGTGATACAGGTTTAAAATTCGTAAAAAAACTAATGCACTGAAACAGCTAGGAGGAGATAGTCTTTTTGGAAACTTTCTGGCCTATATCTTTTGGAAAAAAGCAAACAAAAATTTAAGAATCCTTTCTTGTTGACTTGGTTCTATCCACTTAAAACTTGAGCTGTCTGCACATGTCCACAGAATGCAACAAATACTCACTTTTCTTGGAACAGTTCAAAAAAATACAGACAGGTCAATGTTTTCATAAATGTTACTCTCTGTAGAGAAGTTAGACATGAAAGAAGGGTACATAAGGATACTCTATCCTTGTGAAAAACAAAATATGGTTGGAAGGCACACAAGGCCTGCAATTCTTATACTCTTCATAACATAAAGTCTACTAAGAATAAGATTTTCCAAGTGAGATACATTGTCTGCAGAGAAAGTAGTTTGGATGGAGAAAGGGCAAGTCTGCTAAGGAAACCAGTTTGAATGGATAACGCCTAGGCTTTTCCAGTACAAAATGTAAGTATCATGGGTAACTGAAGACTTAACAGGAGGAAAACATATGAAGTTCCCTTCAGAAATGTCTTGCAAAATTTTACGGAAGCCAGAGAAAAGAAAGTTATGTACTTATAACGATAGATTCATGTTGTCCTATTTTATCCAGTTCAATGTTTGGGTTGTTGGATCTGACTAAATCCAACCTTGGTGCCTTATACCAGAGTATTGGATCTGACAGCTCTGACTCCTCCCTTACAAACAGTTTGCTCCTACTAGATGATTTACCTCAGATTGAGTTTGCTGACAATTTCCATTACATCCCTAATAAAGAGGGAGTCCACAACATTGGCACTATGGAATGAGATGTGAAACAGAAATCAGAGTGTGTCCAGTCAAGATCTGCTCAAACCCCAGAAGATACAAAATTGCAATTTGGAAGGGGAAAGGAAGGAGGGATGTTGAACCGGAAAAAAAAAAAACAGGACAATATGGATCATTATGGTGAGTACATAACTTTCGTATATGATGTTGTCATTTTTGTCCAATTCGATATTTGGGACAGATTCCCAAGCTGCCTAAAAAGGGCCCTGGAGGACTCAATGCAAGACACTCGAGGATGGCAGAGCCAAAGGATGCACAAGCTGCAGAATGCACATCCAGTTTATAATGAGATACAAAGGTATGAGCTGTTGACCAAGTTGCTGTTACACAGATGTCACCAATAGTTTTTTTTTTTTTTTGCAAATGCTGCCAAAGTGGCCATCACTTTGGAGAGTGAGCCTTAGGCTTTGAATGTAAAGACACTTCTCATCTCTTGTAAATAAAGCAAATGCAATCTACAAGCCACCTAGAAAGAGTGACTTTTGACACCTGTTGTCCTAGTTTTGTCTTGGAATAGGAAACAGAGCTGGTCTAATTTTCTTATATCGCTTGTACGATGTAAATAAAATCTGATTTGTCTATGGACATCTAAGGTATGCTAGCCCTTGGTAGCAAAATTTGGAAAGAACACAGGCAAGTCAGTGTGCTGCTTTAAGTTTGTCTCAAGTATCACCTTTGAAAGGAAGGAGTGATTTGTTCTCAGTGAAATTCTATCCTTGTGGAAAATAAGAAAAGGTGGCTTCTATGTAAGTGCTTGCAGCTGCAAAACTCATCTTGCTGAAGTGATGGCAATCGGAGAAATAGTCTTCCAAGAAAGAAATGTTAAATCTGTTAATGCTACAGGTTCAAAGGGTTTCCGAGTCAATGACTGGAGTAAAACTGTGACATCCAATGGTGGAACTGGATCTCAAATAGCAGGTTTCAATAAGAATGTTTCCCCTAAGGAAAGCTTTATTTACCCCAAGGAATGCAATCGATGAATCATTATCTCCTATGTAAAAATGTGAGATGGCAGCCATCTGGACTTTTATAGTAGAGTTACTGGAACCTCACAGAAAGAGTTCTAAAAGAAAATCCAGTATCACTGAAAGAGGGTCCAAGGATGCCCAAACCGAAAATCTTTTCCAATTGCTCTTTTAAGTCTTTTTGTTGGATTCCTTTTGAGAAGAAGAAAGTATGTTGTCTACTACGGAGGAAGCCTGGCATCTCTATCATTAAAAATGGACAAACCATGTGGTTAGTTTCAGGGACTCAAGGTCCGGTAGAGGTATCCCGGATGGGTGACTGAGTAAATCCAGAATGGAATCCAGTAACCATGGCGAGTGCAGTAGGTGAGGTCAAAGCAAGGGGAACCATACCTGCTGAGAACAAAATGGGGCAATAAGAATTACTCTGGTCTTGCACCATATGGCTTTCTGAATGAATTTTGTGAGAAGGAGAATTGGCGGAAAAGCAACTTGGGTGCCAAATGTGGGCTACAGCATCTCTTGGTGACTGCCCCTGTGGAAGGAATTGGGCAAAGTAACTACTGCATTTGTTGTTGAGGTAGGAAATGAGGTCACAGCAAGGATGACCCCAGGGCTAAAGATCTCCATTCCCATTGTCTGTTTGAGAGACCAATTGTGGGGTAATAGGATACTCCTGCTCAACCTGTCAGCTAGTATATTTGATGTCCCAGGAATGTGCGTTACCACTAGAAAGCAGTGTGAAGACATCACCCACTGCCAGACTCACATGGCCTCCCATCAAAAAGGGTATGAATATGTTCCTCCTTGCTTGTTGATGTACCATACCCACTGACACATTGTCTGTGTGAATAGAAATCACGCCCTTTTGTAGGAGGTCCTAAAAAAACCTGCAGCGCTAGGATGACTGCTCACATCTCCAAGATATTGATGAGAAGTTTGGCCTCCACTGATGACCACATCCTTTGAAATGTCTTTCCTTCCTATACGTGAGGCATCCATGGTAACTGTGACCCGGGAGCAGGTGGGCAAAATGGTCTGTTCTGTACTACTGACAGGGACATAATCCATCAAACTACGTGGTTCCTGCATACTTGAGTAAGTCGGATTCTGGTGTGAAAGGAGTGACATTTCTGTGACCATTGCATGGTCAGTGTTCATTGCAGGACGCTCATGCAGTATTTTGCTAAGTGGACCAGTGTAATAGTACAGGCCATCAGCCCTAAAAGATGGAGAACGAGTCTTGCCTGTGGGCATGGATGTTGCATCATTTGAGGAGGTATGAGTTTTAATGATTGAGCTTTTCAATGGGGAGTTTTGCAATTTGTTGGACTGTTTTCATCTGGCATCCTACAAACTGCATGTTCTGCATGGGAGGCAGTTTGCTCTTCTTATGGCTGACTGCTACTCCCAACTGATTTGCAAGACTGAGAAGGAGTGTTGGTGCTGCAATAGTAGATTATTTGGAAGTGCCTGTTGTGAGTCAATTGCCTAAGTACAGGAAGATTTGGATCCCCTGCAGTCGTAGATGATGTGATACTACTGGCATAATCTTGGTGAACAACCAGGAGGCTGTGGTGAAGCCAAATGGCAGTGCAATGAATCGATAGTGACTGGCTCCCAGCTAAAAACAGAGAAACAACCAGAAGCAACTCTGGATCTCGATGTGAGAATGGGGATCTAGGACAGCGATAGAGCACATCCAATCAGGCTTCCTCAATAAAGGCATTATGGACTGTACTGTGACCATTCAGAACGTTGCCTGACATACTGATTTAGGTTGCTGAGATCCAATATTTGTCTGGGGTCCCCAGTCTTTTTTTGGAACTAAAAAGAACCTTCAATTGACTCTAGATCCTAACTGGTCTGGGGGCACTGTCTGGACGACTCATTTGGTGAGTAACTTCAACACTTCTGTTGCTGAAGAGTCTAACTGATTGGGTGGTGTATCAGGAATCTTTTGATCTTTTCCTTGGAGCAGACAAAAAGGTATCATATAGCCACTGGTGATTATCTTTAGCACTCATGAATCAGACTTTATAGTTTGTCAGTCTAAAGGGTGCAAGGCTAAGCATCTCCAGAGTGCAACAGTTGAGCCACCATTCAGAAACCTTGAGTCTGTGGTCTGCTTCTGTTTGAATTCCCTTCATCTCTGCTTTGGCGAGTGTCTTGGTGAAAACCCTTGGATTTTTTTAACTGCATTTTCCTACCTTTTCTCTGATTCCTTGAAACAGATCTTTGAGGAGTAGAAAAAAAGATTCACACAGCAGACAAGGTTTTACCATCCTGTTCACTCCTGCTAAATTTAATTTACCTTAAGTCCAAGCAGGGTGGAACCATCATAGGGGACATTGATAAAGGATGCCTCAAAGCCTTCCATGAAACCACATAGCTCATCCAGGCATGGAGATGCATAGCGATACCCTTACAGACTGCCCTTGATGTGCCATCAGTTGCGTTTTGATAACAGTCACATGGTCACATCTGATACAGACTGCAGGGCAGATATTTGGGCATCCACCATGTTTTGGATGTTTGAAGGTAAGCTACCCGAAAGACACTTAGAAAGCTCCTTGACCAAGTTTCTTTGGAAATGTGTTAGGTGTGCTAGGTAGTTCAGCAATCGAAGTATGAAGGTTGCTGTTGCATTGGTCCATTTCCCTAGTCTGTCTAATGCTGTTGATTCCCTGTTAGGGGAATGGACATTGGAATTTTTCTCGGACAGTTCCTTCTTTGTGGCTGCTGCTATCACCATGGCCATCTACAGGGGGGGGGGGGGCTTTAGACCAATGTTTCCCATCTTTTTGGGTGACCAAGATTCTGTCAGTTTGTTTTAGTTATGGGGTCTGTCATGTCAGGTTCCTACCAAGCCTTCTGAGCAACAAGATCTATTAAAATGCCCAGGATGTGAATGGGTCAGACCGAAAGTTTTAAGGAACATGGACTCATCAGAAAAAGTACCTTCTCTGGATCACACCACCATCTGCTTCAATTCTATAATGTCCCTTAAGGTGACATCTTCTGGTGTGTGTGTGTGTGTGTGTGTGTGTGGGGGGGGGGTCCTTCATAATGTAAATCCGTATCTATGTACTTCCATTTACACTTCCTCTTTCACGTGACGTGTCTCAGGACTCTAATGGAGACGAATAGGAATCAGGTGGAGAGCTCGAACATCAAGCTGTCTCGAAGCTAATTGGGTTTGTCAGTCCCTGTCAACTCAAGTGAGAAGAAAGAGACACAGAATCCACTGGGAGGAGTTAGGATGGATCTGAACCAAGCAAGCACCTGCTTCCTTGGCCCAGCCAAGGCCCTTTCCACAGCCTCAAAAGCTAACTCAGATAGTGAGGCCTAGAAAAAACTACCTCTGTCAGCTGGCTTTCTGAGGAGGACCTTGGTGCCAAGCTGTCTAGAGCTGAAGCACTGAGGGGAAGAAAACTGAAAACTTCAGAACTGATTCTACAGTCGGAACTCTGACCCAGAGGCTTTGGCTCTGGGACTCTTCTTGACCCAAAAACATTGGTGTAAAAACAGTAAGGGAAGATGTCGAAGATAAAGTCTCCAGGACTATCGGGTCAGACAATAGTGTGGAAGAAGGATTCGGACCCAATGAGTGTAATTTCTTGGAAAGAAAATAGTATCGGAACAAGATGGGATGGAGTCGAAGGCCCTGTTCCAGGCCTTCCTTGAAGGTATGGACTTGGAAAGACCACCAGCTGAGTCCATGTCATCAGGAATTCTCTTCATGCAGTCGACATACATCTCAGTAAGGCTTCTGGTGCATTGACCAGACTTCGAGGAAGAAGCTAAAGATTCCGGTCTCAATGGCAGCTTGTGTTGGAGTATGGGTAAATGCAACCTGTGGCTAACTGGCCCTTGAGAAAAAAGTAGGTTTTGGAGAGGGAGTTTGGATCAGAGTTGCAGGTGGATCCAACTGTCTCAACATCTTAGGTGGTAGACACTCAAGAGCAACTGGATCTGGGGACCATTTCCTTAACTTTTCTGCCTTCCTTGATTCTTGCCTCTTCTCATCTAGTTTAACTCTGTTTCTCTATTGATCTCTCTCTCTCTTTCTCCTTCCTCTTATTAGTAGAGGAAGAAGTGGATGGTTGCTTGGATTCAGAGGACATGGTAGACCCAGTCTGAGAGGGGAAACAAAACCCTGATAATGAGCTTCTCTTTTCTGCCTTGTAGTGCTCTGCTTCAAAAGGTGGCACAGATACTGCAGCTGTCCTAAAGAAGAGAGAGACCTAGACAATAGACACAAAGGGAATAGGGTTTTTTTTTGGGGGGGGGATCTTGTGTCCACAAGCTGAACACCTCTTGAATCTAGAGGGCTGTTTAGGCATCAGAAAAACACTAGAAAATTTAACCAAATAATATATCACACTGAATGCTATACACTCTATTAAAGACATTTTTGAAAGAACTTGTACTGGGTGAAAATAGTGCTAAGACTAAGAGGAAAAGTACACTTCAAAACCCCACTATAGCAGTAACTTCGGCTTTTCCCGGTTAGGGGTCGCCACAGCGGAACTCCGGTCCGCTAATGTTGCCAGCCCTACTGTACAAACTAGAAAATAAAGGTTATCTGCCCTAAAAATATCTACATAAAATTAACTCAAACTAATCCGGACCTAACTCAATAAATTCTGCAAGTAAAGGAAGTAAAAACTTTTAGACTAAAAAACTGCTTTCCCTTACTGTGAATGCTTGGAGCTCTCGGAGGACACGAGACACAGACAGCAAACAAGATCTGAGGTAAATCAGTTAGGAGGAGAGAACTGTAGGTAGGGAAGGAGTCAAGGTTCTCTAATCATTACTCTAACGTAAGGCACTAAGGTTGGATCCAGCCGGATCTGACAACCCAAACACTGAACTGGATGAAAACAGCCAGCATTTGATTAAGAGTTTTCTCATTGGTGAAAGTTTGAGATGGCCACCAAACAGACTTTAATGGAAGAAAAAGTGAACATTGAGAAAAATATCTGACCGAGGTAATCCACAATTACAGGTACAAATGCTACACATGGATCTATATCTCTGGCCATGGCCTAAGTTGACAAACAGACCCAATTCAAATAAGTCTTTCTGATATCTGGCCTCTAAATGAAAATCAGGATTTGGACCACCGTGGTTGGTAAGAAGAATCCTGATCATCAATGAAAGAGGAGAATCTATTTGGCTAACGTCAGGGAGTGAACATTCTGGTAATGTCAACCACATGGCCAGGGTAGAAGGCTCTCCATGAGCATCAGATGAAGGGTTTTGCCATGAGGTGAAGCCAAAGTGGTAGAAAACACACTTGTCAGGGACAAAATGGGAGGGACTGTCAAAAAGACCGTGCCTTTCAAAGCATATGTATAAAACTCCTTTCCTTGCACTCCTGGAATACTAGCCTTAATAGGGACTTTGCTAAAACCTACTAATGTCTCTAAAAGAAATACTTCCTCCTGGCTACGGTATATTATACTGTGATTGCTCAAATAAGAAGGGAAGAGGCACAGTACTACTTTACCAAAACAACGTTAAGCTTATTCTGTATCCACAACCATTTCCTTCTTTCTCCAAAGCTGAAATCCCGATCTCAATCCTCAAAATTAACACCGTAAAATACACTTCCATAAATGTTCTTTACATTTTATATAGCAGCAGTACTAGCTCTGACATACTGAAAGATATGCTCTCCTGGACATCCACCAAAATTCCACTCAAAACAATATTCTTAGGTGGTACAAACATTAATTAATCAATCACCACACCTCTTAGTCACTACATATGTATAAACTTTTATACTTTACACAAGTAATCCACTCCTGTACCAGATATAAAAAACTTCAAGTTCTTCTTCTACACTAGACTGGATTCTAACTACTAATCCAGACAGCATTACACAATCTGTTGTGTTACCAGATTCCCCAAGCGACCACTCTCCATTTGCTCTCCACTCACTGCTCAGACATAGCAAACCCATAGTTTATAACTCGGTGAGGAACTTTTCTAAATTCGATAACGACTTAACCTTTGCATCTCTCCAAGCTTACAGCTTGAGCATCCTAAACTACCCTTTCCTAGTTGTCATTGTTAGTCCCTTTAATAATACGTTCTTAAATATACTAAATATTAATTCCTAAATCAGGCACAAGAGTGAAATCCTCTCCTGCCACTTGGCTCACCCTGCCTACCAAGCAACCAATGCACTTAACAGATTTGCATAGAACTCTGCAAAGCTTTTAAAGGGTTTCAACTGCATCCAGAGCCATCCAAGGTAAGATATTTTCTTGATTAACTGAACTTGTACTTGCTTTATATAGTGATCACTGTTTTAGCATTTTTTAAAGTATTTATTTAATTTGTGGCAAAATAGTAATTTCTTTGTTTGTTGGCGTTTCTAGTCTGTGTGCCTCCAAATCTCTTTGCAGAAGGGCAAATATGCCAGGGACTTGGTTATTTGTTGTTTCATCTGCACTTGAAAGCTGCTTTTGTTGTATGTGTGTGTGTGTGTGTGTGTGTGTGTGTGTGTGTGTGTGTGTGTGTGTGCGTGTATTTATTTACAGTTTGATTGCTGGGATAGTCCATTGGGCCAAAAAGATCCCATTTTCAAAGGAGGTCCGGGAAGAAAAGCTCCATGTGCTATACAATTACACAGTTGAAAATTTTCATATACACACAAGTTGTTACACTGTATTTTCTTTTTATACAGCATGCAATTAAAGTACAATAAACATATATAGAAAACAAATTAAAAAAAAAAACTATATATAGAAGAAAGAAAACAACAAGAGGCATGGTGATACATGCCCTGTCTAACATCCAAAGCAGAATCCAGAATACAATTAAATTACACATGGTATAAACACAATAGAGGCCTGTGCCTCAATAACCCATAATTAGAATTTTAGAGAAAGAAGGTATACAGGGTTATTAACAGATTTCAGAGTTAGGCATCTTGTGGCAGAAGGTGCTTTCCTGGTCTCTCTGAGTTGGGAAGCTCTAGAGGAAGCTCAAATTGTGGTTGTTTATTTGCTAGAGGGCATAGGATTCAGTGTACAAGCTTTTTGCTCTACTACAAAAGTTGCAAGTCTCTTTGCTCACTTACACAGAAGATGTCTGTGTGCCTCCAAATCTCTTTGCAAAAGGGAAAATTAGCCAGGTACTTAGTTGTTTGTTTTTTAATCTGCACCTGAGAGCTGCTTTTGCTGTGCTTTTACATTAACAGATTTCAGGGTCAGACATTATCACAGAAGGTGTTTAACTGGTTTCTCTGAGTTGACATGCACTGCTGATTGTTTGTTGTTTAATCAGCACTTGGCAGCTGCTTTTGCTACACTTTTAAATTAACAGACCCCACTGTCAAACATCTTATGGCAGAAAGTGTTTACCCAGGCTCTCTGAACTGAGAAGCACTGGGGAAATTTCAAAGTGTGGTTATTTACTGGATAGAGGGTATAGGAGTCAGTTTTCAAGCTTTTTTCTGGAGCTTTCCACCTGGCCGTGGTACTTAGCACTGACCTGTATAGTAGCAAATGACAGTAAAATTTACCTATAAATGTTATGAACAGATCTGAAATCTGCTAGTGTGGCATTGTGCAGAAATAAGCTTAGAGCAGCTAGCTTGTGCACCGAATAGCACTGCCATATCCTAGCATTATTGAACATCCTGCCCTTAACCCCAGTAACTACCCTACAAAACTCCTGCTAAAACCCAATGCTTAATCCTAAACAGCTAAACCTATTATAAGACCATGGCTATGCAATTGCTAAATGTCTCTGTGGCCAGTTTGATCCATTTTGGTATCCTAACCCAGACAATGTAGCAATTGTCTCATGCCCTCAGAAAACCAGTTAATCAAAAAAAAAAACTGTATGCAAGAGATGTAAATACACAACTTCCTTGAGATGGTGGCAAAAATCTCACATACAAACAAGTTGTAAGAATACCCACACAGGATCCCTCACACATACTGTTCATGACACTCACAGATTTGTCTTATGCTGAGGCACTTAAAAGAAACCTTCCCAGATCTCAAAGACACCTAATCCCAGCAAACTTTTCAGCAATCACTAAATAACACACCAAAAAGCAACACCAAACATTTCACATACGCCTACACCTAATGGTCTCCAAGTGCAAAGCCCATAAGGCAAGCATGCACTTTACCTAGCACTCTTGTCATTGGGGACTCCATTGTGTGACACACAGATGCATCACTCACCAGACTGGACAAGGAGAAGATAATGAGAAGTTATGTACTTACCATAACGTCCCATGTTAGTTGTCTTCTTTTCGCCTTCTTTCTTGCTGGATGGGTTCGGAGCCGAACCTCGGCTCCGACTCGGCCTAATACTAAAGCTCGAGAGCTATTTTTCACCGGCTCGAGGCTATACTATGTCCCATAATGCTAGGCGTCATATACCCAGATCTCGTTTGATAGCTAACACTATGGACATGCATGTCCCACCACAAGAGAGAATATATTTAACAAATATATCTAACCTCCTCTACATATAACCCTTAGAAGGGCTACCAAAGGGGAGCAAGAGATCTAGCTGAGGAGATAACTCTGGTGACAAAAAAAAACACCTCTCGCAAGATACTCTAGGTCTTTCCAGGCTAGGGGAATGGAGGGGGGGACGCAAGAAAGAAGGCGAGAAGAAGACAACTAACATGGAACGTTATGGTAAGTACATAACTTCTCAATGTTAAGTTGTCAATCTCGCCTTCATTCTTGCTGGATGGGACAGCGTCCCTAGCACCTTAGTCCCGGGTGGCTCAATGGAACAGACTCTTGAGTACAGTGGAACCAAAATCAGCCCAACCTCTGGAGGCAATGTCCAGTTTGTAATGAGAAATGAAGGTATGCGGGGAGGCCCATGTGGCTGCTGCACAAATAGAATCCATAGGTAACCTTGCTTGAAAAGCTACTGAGGAAGCTAATGCTCTAGTTGAATGAGCTCTAGGCTTGGTAGGGAGCTCCTTATGCCTCAATTGATAGATTAACGTGATAAGAGCGGTCAGACATCTGGACGAGGTTACTTTAGAAACTGGCTGGCCTTGCTTTCCTTCAGCTTTTCTCATCTGTTTAGTTCTATCCAGATAGAAACGTAGTTGACGGTGAACGTCCAAACAATGTAATCTTCTCTCAGCTCTATCAGTATAATTTGGGAAGAAGACTGGGAGATCAATGGTCTGATTAAGATTTTTTTCAGAGAGTACCTTAGGTAAAAAGGATGGATTAGTCCTAAGAGACACTCTATCTTTGTGAAAAACAAGATAAGGGGGGCGCACAGAGAGTGCTTGTAGTTCCGAAACCCTTCTCGCTGAGGTAATGGCTACCAAGAAAAGTGTTTTCCATGAGAGCAGTTTCAACGAGCAGGAAGCAGCTGGCTCAAAGTGAGGAAGAATTAAAGAAGACAGTACCAAATTTAGATCCCACGGTGGAGGAGGATCTTTAACCGGGGGCCGAAGTAATAGGGTTCCTTTCAGAAAGGCTTTGCAAAGCTTGTGGGACATAATACTGGCCTCTGACAAGCCAATGTGGATGTTTGCAATAGCCGCCAACTGGACCTTGATAGTGGCTGAGGAAGAGCCCATTTGGAAAAGTTCCGCCAAAAATTCTAGAACTGTTTGGACAGGAGCTGTGAACGGGTCAACTTGATTTTTCCTTGCCCAAACAGAGAACCGTTTCCATTTACTAGCATACGTCCTTCTGGTGTTAGACTTGTGAGAGGCAAGTGTAATATCACGTACTGACTGAGAAATTAAGGGAAGCCTGGCTAGGGTTGGAAGTGGAGCAACCAAGCTGTGAGGTTGAGAGATGGAAGGGATTGGTGCAGCCTGCCCGATTGATGGGTCAGAAGGTCTGGCACTGGGTCCAGATGCCAGGGCTGCTCCAGCAGGTGACGTTGCAGGAACGGAAACCAAACTTGTCGGGGCCAGTAAGGGGCAATGAGGATCATCCTGGATCTCAAGGCAGTTGCTTTCTGGACTGAGTAATTAAGGGAAAAGAGGGAAAAGCATACAGAAGACCCCGGGGCCAATTGTGGACTACAGCGTCTCTGGGAGGGAGACCCGGAAGAGGAAAAAGGGCGAAGAAGTCCTGACACTTGCTGTTTTGAGGGGTTGCGAAAAGGTCACAGCAAGGCTGACCCCACCTTCTGAATATTTGTTCCACTACTAGCTGGTTGAGAGACTACTCGTAGGGCATGAGAATGGCCCTGCTCAATCTGTCCGCTATGACGTTGGACTTCCAGGGAATATGCGTTGCTACCAGAAACCGTTGAGAAGAGATCACCCACTGCCAAAGTCTGAGTGCTTCCTGACATAGGGGGTAGGACTTGGTTCCGCCCTGCTTGTTGATGTACCACACTACAGACATATTGTCTGTCTGAATTGCAATCGTCCCGGTGGGTAGAGAGTCCTGAAGGGCCTGTAACGCCAAAAGTACCGCTCTCATTTCCAAGACATTGATGTGCAGATGGCACTCGAAGGGTTGCCATGTGCCCTGGACTGTCCTGCCCTGAAAATGCCCCCCCCCCCACCCTATCAGGGAGGCATCCGTAGTCACGTTGGCAACCGGCGGGGGGAGAACAATAGGTCTGCCTTGGAGCACCTGAGGCGAGACCATCCACCAAGAGAGGTGTCTCTTGCACAACTGAGTGATGAGAATGTTGTGTTACATGGGAAGCTGCTGGAAGGACCATTGGGAAAAAAGCATCCACTGCAGTATCCGCATATGAAAACGAGCTAGGGGGAGCAAGGTGATTGTTGCTGCCATTAGACCAAGTGTTTTTAGTACAAATCTGGCTTGGACTCTGTCCTCCTGTAGTAGGATTTGAACATGGCTGCGAATGTTTGAAACTCTTTGTGTAGGTAGTTTTTCTGACAACTCCATCGTGTTTAACACGGCACCTATGAAGGTAATATGCTGACAAGGCAACAAGGCAGACTTTTCGAAGTTTATAGAGATGCCCAGCGCTTTGCACATTTGTGCAGCGTAACCCCTGGCTTGAAGTAGTTGGTGCCTGGTGGTGGCAGTAAGGAGCCAGTCGTCTAAATATGGAAACACCTGGAATCCTGGTCGTCTCAGGTGAGCCGCAACCACTGCCATGAATTTTGTAAACACCCTGGGGGCTGTGGTGAGGCCAAAGGGCAGGGCTCTGAATTGGTAGTGACTGGCTCCCAGCCGGAAGCAGAGAAACTTTCTGGAGCGCCTGTTCATTTTGATATGGTAGTACGCATCCGGAAGATCTGTAGAGCACATCCAATTGTCCTGACCCAGAAAGGGTAGAATGGACTGTAGCGTGACCATCCGGAATTTCGATCTTTGAACAGACTTGTTCAGCCTGCTGAGATCTAAAATAGGTCTCCAGTCCCCTGTCTTTTTTGGTACCAAAAATAATTTGGAGTAGATTCCGGATCCTTGTTGGTCTGCTGGGACTGGCTGGATGGCTCTTTTTGATAGCAGCTTTGAAATTTCTGACGCTGCTTGATCTCTCAGACCGGGTGGAACGTCTGGAAGAGGCCCTTTTGGTTGTTGTGGGGTGTGGATGAAGGGGATTCTGTAACCCTCGGATATGATCGACCGTACCCATTTGTCTTGCGTGAGGGAATGCCAGACTTTTGGGTACAGTGAAAGTCTTCCCCCGACTGCCTCCAAAGGTGGACAGTCGGGCAGCTGCTCAGGGGTGCTGGGAGGGTTTGTCAGAGAAAGATTCTCTGCTACCCTGATTTTGCGGACCCCCCCCTGCCCCTAGGGCGGCATCTGTTATTGTTCCCTCCTCTGCCTCTGGAGAGAAGCTCACCAAGTGCATCAGGCAGTACTCCCTGGGGTTTGCGGAACCACATCTTTCCGCCCTTTTGACCCTTAGGGTACGGTCTAGAAGGGGTGGAAAAACGGAATCCCATGGCAGAGAGAGTCTTGCCTTCCTGCTCACAGGTCAATGTATCCTTCACTTGAGGTCCAAACAAGGCAGAACCACCAAAGGGGGTGTTAGTGAAAGACGCCTTGAAGGGGTCAGCAAAGTTGCAAAGCTGCATCCAGGCGTGTCTCCTTAGAGCAACGCCCGTGCCTGCAGTCCTACTCGCTCAATCGGCTGCATAAGAAATGAGCCGCATGGAGGAGTTGACAATCGAGTTCAGGGTCCCCAGCTGGGAGATGATCTTCTCCTGAGACCCCACAGCTGTTGGGCCCTGTAAGGTCTCACCCAGTTCTTTAAGAAAGTCTCTCTGAAGACAGGTGAAATGGCACAGGTACTTCAGCGACCACATGGCAAAGGTCGCTGAAGAAAACATCCGCTTGCCATACCTACCCATAGTCCTAGATTCCTTATTAGGAGGATGGACAGGTTCTGAAGGGTCAGTCAACTCCTTCTTAGTGGCTGCCGCCACCACCATGGCATCAACGGGGACGCCCTTAGAGAGAAACTGCTTGTCTGCAGGGGCTGTAATGAATTTTGTAGGCCTCCGGGGGGGGGTTGGTTCCATAGTATCCGGAGCAGTCCACGCCTTCCGAGCCACCACCTCCATGAGTGGGTTTGAAAGGTGGGGACACCCAGGAGGTGGAAGGGCGAGAACTGAACGCATCCAGGTACACAGACTTGTACTCGGAAGTGTTGAGGGCGGATCAGTTCCCCCTCTGTTTAAGGATCTCTAGGATGTCAGAAAAGGAGACATCCTCAGAGGGGGACCTTGGGGACCCTTCCGAATCATCCAGGTCGGTGTCAGATGTCACTGACTCAGGGGAGTCGATATGCTTCCTCTTGCAAGTCCTCTTCCAAGGGGGCTCCCCTGCAGGATCAGGGAAGGCCACAGAAGAGGAGGAAACACCCAATGGAGTGGCCCGGAGTGTCGGTTCTCCGTGCTTGGGTTCGAGAGGGTAGGCAGGGGCCGAAGCAGGCACCATGGAGGGAGGGGCCGACGAGGCCGACCGTGGCACCGGTATGGGAGCCAGCACGCTCCTCATGACCTCAAAGGCGCCCCTGTCAGGCAGGGAAGAGGGACCCAGCTCCGAGGAGATGACAGCTTCTCCCGGCACCAAGAGGGACGGCTCAGAGGCCGGTGTCGGGGCCGAACTCACCTGCGCCGATGCTCCGAGAGGGAGAACGGGGTCTGACAAGGGTCCAATGCCACTCGCCCCCTCGGAGCCGACGAGGGAGTCTCGACGCCCGGATCCCTCCAAGGACAGAGCCAATGAAGGGATTGGAGCCGATGAAGGAACCGATAAGGGTGGAATCGGTTCCGACGCCCCCACGGTAGCAAGTCCGACGGCCGCCAGCTCCGAGCTCGAAGGAATAGTCAGAGGAGGAACTTGAGCAGGCGTTGGGGTAGCTCCTGTCTGTTGAGACGGGCTATGCAATAATTGGGCCAGCGCCTGCGACTTCAAAAGCCTACTGACTACCCCTCTCAAGGTCATGGTCCGAGAGCTTGGAAGACCTAGAGGAGTGAGACCTATGGCTCCGCTCTGACAGCAAGGGGGATTTTGGTGCCAATCTGACCGACTCCAGTGAAGGAGACCTGGAGCTCTTTCAACTTGGGGACGGCTCCGACACCAAAGTCGGAGCCGACTGAGGCCTCGATGTATCGGTTCCAGCCGGAACCGATGAGGCAGAAAGAGGACCGCTTGGTGCCGGCTCTGAACATGGAGCCGACGATATGGCGGGCTTTGTAGGCTTTCCGGTCATAGGCTTGGACGGAGAACCTTCAGGCTTTAATACGCCTCTGAGAATGAGCTTATTTCTGCGTTCCTGCAGGTCTCTAGGGCTAAAAGCGTGACAGATGGAACAAGAGTCCTGCAGGTGCAGAGGGCCCAAACAATAGACACAAGAAGTGTGACCGTCTGTCAGAGACATCTTCTGACAGCACGAGTCACACTTCTTGAATCCCGATACCTTGGTATCCTTGGACATGATACCACAGGGTCGAAACAGGAGTCTAAACACTAACACACGAAAAAGACACACACAACAAAACATTTAAGTAAAATAATAGTAAAAATGAGACAGAAATTCCACACACACACACTAAGGGGAATCTGTACTAACTACTAAAGGGAGGGTTAGAGGCCCGACCACCTTAAGGGTGGAAAAGGTAGGGAAAAATTACAGAAAGGGTAAGGGAAACTAGTCGCTACTCTCTAAATACTAATTAAATAAAATACTGAGAAAAAAATCTATCAAAAAACTAACTATAGATACAAAATTTTTGAAATACGACCTGGAGCCGGTGAAAACGCAACCTCGTAGCTGAAGCGGCAAACAAGATCTGGGTATATCACGCCTAGCATTATGGGACATAGTATAGCCTCAAGCCGGTGAAAAATAGCTCTCGAGCTTTAGTATTAGGCCGAGTCGGAGCCGAGGTTCGGCTCCGAACCCATCCAGCAAGAATGAAGGTGAGATTGACAACTTAACATCTATAGATACAAAATTTTTGAAATACGACCTGGAGCCGGTGATAACATAACATAAGTCAGTCCTTTATTATTCTGTTGGGTCTCCATATGTTAGCAAACCAGATGATGTACTATTCGAAGAGTAGGTAGAAGCACAACAAAGTGTCACTATGTCTTTTGTTAACATATTATCCCCTTTTTATGAACGCACAATCCAGACTAACATTGTGGAGACCCAACAGATTTGTGAGCAACTCAAAGTATATGACGGACAAACATCTTATAAATTGTGTTTAAATAAATTGTCTAAAGATTTATTATTGACAGAAAAGAACTTGAGAAATAAAAAAGTGCAGAAATTTCAACGTGATCTTAATGATTACGAACAAGGGAAACCATTTGGGTTTAAGAAAAATGTCACCTTTTCCAGTGGGGAATATGGATCTGCCAAACCTAGAAGAAAAAGACCTAGATCGATATTAAAAAAATCAAAAACTGATTACAGCAGCACCTCAGGTGAAGATTCCTCTGCTATTGAAACTGAGCAGACAGTCACTCAGCGGTCCCCAGCCCACAAAAAACATAGAAATGTTGACCACCCTTTAGGTTTAGGCCACATACGGGTGGGAGAAAACATCGAAAATGCAGGGAATGTAGAGACAATTCTACAAATGTTAATTACCAAGTAACTGAATATTCAAATGTATTGAACATTTCCTCTGTTACGGTATCAGAAGTGAAATTAAACTACTTAATAAAGGACTGACTTATGTTCCGGGTTTTTTTGTTAACGAGTACACTGTGATTAAGGATGTCTTGGAATTTTGTCAGTTATTAAACCTTAAATTATTTTTTCCTCAACAAGATAACTCAATGTCACATTCCGATTTCGGAAATCCCATTTTCAGCCGCCTATGGACAAATATGTCTGAGTATTTCAGCAATCAGTACTCAAAGATCTACATTTTCAGGGCTGTGAATTTCGTATGCTGGGTCATAATTTGTCCGAGGCTGAATGACAAGCTCTTAAAGATCTCCAAAATATCCACAATATTGTTATCATTCCTGCTGACAAAGGAGGGGCAGTTGTAGTTATGGACATGGATTATTACTTATTAGAGGCCAATAGACAACGTAAAAATGCCATGCATTATATACCCATGCTGTTAGACTCCACCAGTCGGTTCAAGAGAGAAACTGATTCCTTCTTACAGTTGGCCGTTGAGGAAGGAATTATTAATAAATTTGTTTTACATCAACTTACAGTAGAGGATCCTCATACATAAGAAGTTATGTACCTACCATAACGTTCCATGTTAGTTGTCTTCTTCTCGCCTTCTTTCTTGCTGGATGGGTTCGGAGCCGATCCTCGGCTCCGACTCGGCCAATACTAAAAGCTCGAGAGCTAATTCCAGCGGCTCGAAGCTCCCCTATATCCCACAATGCTAGGCGGTAACTACTCAGATCTCGTTTGATAGCTATACCAAGCAATCCTAGTCTCCATAGAATGGAGTAGGGAAACCCACCTCAAAACAATCTGCGTAAAGGAAAGGCAGACCTCAGTAAGGATAGAAGAGGTGGAAGAACGTGTGGGAATGACAACTTTCAGAAGAAAAACACAAAATGAATTCCAGTCGGTCTGTCCAGGCTTGGGGGAAGGAGGGTGGGATGCAAGAAAGAAGGCGAGAAGAAGACAACTAACATGGAACTTTATGGTAGGTACATAACTTCTTAATGTTAAGTTGTCAATCTCGCCTTCATTCTTGCTGGATGGGACCGCTTCCCTAGCACCTTATCCCGGGTGGCCTATCTGAACAGACTCTTGAGAACAGTGGAACCAAAATTGGCATGACTTCTGGAAACCATGTCCAATTTGTAATGTGAAATGAATGTATGAGGAGAAGCCCAGGTGGCTGCTGCACAAATTGAATCTATTGGCAGCCTATCCTGAAAAGCTACGGATGTAGCTAATGCCCTAGTTGAATGAGCTCTAGGTCTTGAGGGTAGTTTTTGATGTCTGATCTCATAGATGAAGGTAATTGTAGAGGTGAGTCATCTAGAGAGGGATACTTTAGTAACTGGAAGGCCCAATTTACCTTCCGCATATGACAAGAACAATTGATCAGATTTCCTGAATTGTTTAGTCCTGTCTAAGTAATATCTAAGTTGGCAATGAACATCCAAAAAATGTAGCTTTTGTTCTGACCTGTTTGAATAGTTAGGGAAAAAAACGGGAAGATCAATAATTTGGTTTAGGTTTATTTGAAAAGAAATTTTAGGCAAAAAGGATGGATTAGTACGGAGGGATACCCTATCTTTGTGAAAAATTAAGTAAGGAGGACGACTGCACAGAGCATGGAGTTCGGATACCCTTTTTGCTGAAGTTATAGCTACCAGAAAAAGTGTCTTCCAAGAAAGCAACTTCAGAGAACATGAAGCCGCCGGCTCGAAGGGGGGAAGAATTAAAGATGCCAGAACCAAGTTCAAATCCCATTGAGGCGGGGATCTTTGATTGGAGGTTTAAGAAAAAATATACCCCTTAAAAAGGCTTTACAGAGTTTGTGAGCCATGATGCTAGACTCTGAAACACCAACATGAAAATTTGATATGGCAGCCAATTGAACTCTAATGGTTGATGCAGAAGATCCTAAATGAAAGAGTTCTGCTAGAAAGTCTAAAATAGACTGGATAGGTGCAGTAAAGGGATCTATATTTTTTGATGTTGCCCAAAAGGAAAAACGTTTCCATTTGCTACTATAAATCTTCCGGGTAGAAGATTTATGAGAGGCTCTCAAGATATCTCGGACCGAGTGAGATATTGAGGGAAGCCTGGCTAAGGTTGGAATCGGAGAAACCACGCTGTGAGGTTTAGAGAAGGCAGAGATTGGTGCAGCTGACCCGATTGGTGGGTTATCAGATCTGGTACTGGGTCCAGATGCCAAGGCTGCTCCAAAAGGTAACGATGAAGAAAGGGAAACCATGTCTGTCGAGGCCAGTAAGGGGCAATGAGGATCATAGTCACTCTCAAGGCGATGGCTTTCTGAATTAGTTGAGATATCAGTGGAAAGGGGGGAAAGGCATATAGAAGTCCCCAGGGCCAATCGTGGACTAGAGCGTCTCTGGTGGGATGGCCTGGTAACGGGAAGAGAGTGAAGAAGTCGTGACACTTGCTGGTTTGGGGAGTAGCAAAAAGATTGCAGCAAGGCTGGCCCCATCTTAGGAATACTTCTTCTAGAACTGATTTCTTTAGAGACCACTCGTGGGGCATGAGAATTGCTCTGCTCAATTTGTCTGCAATAACGTTGGATTTCCCAGGAATGTGCGTTGCTATCAGAAAACGCTGAGAAGAGATCGCCCATTGCCAAAGTCTGAGTGCCTCTCGACATAAAGGGTATGATCTGGTTCCACCTTGTTTGTTGATGTACCACACTACGGACATGTTGTCCGTTTGAATTGCAATAGTCCCAGTGGGAAGAGAGTCGTGAAGGGCTTGCAACGCTAAAAGCACTGCTCTCATCTCTAAGACGTTTATGTGCAAGTGGCACTCGAAAGGTTGCCACGTGCCTTGGACTGTCCTGCCCTGATAATGCCCCCCCACCCGATCAGGGAGGCGTCTGCTGTCAACGTGGCGACCGGGGGGGGGGAAGTTAAGGGTCTTCCTCGGAGAAGTTGAGGAGATGTGATCCACCAATACAGCTGATTCTTGCATGCTTGAGTTATCAATATGGTATGGGACATCGGGAGCTGTTGAAAGGACCAATGAGTAAACAGCATCCATTGGAGGATCCTCATGTGAAAGCGAGCTAAGGGGAGAAGGGGAATAGCTGCTGCCATGAGTCCCAGTACCTTCAAAACCAGTCTGGCTTTGACTTTGTTGCATTGTAAGAGAAGAGAAACTTGGTTCCGAATGTCTGACACCCTCTGCTCTGTGAGTCTGGCTGAAAGATTGAGTGTGTCTAAGGTGCTGCCTATAAAGACAATAGATTGACAAGGCGACAAAGCAGATTTTTCGAAGTTTATCGAAATGCCTAGAGCTTGGCAAGATTGAATGGTGAAGTCCCTGGATAGGAGAAGCTGATGTCTGGTGGTGGCGGTAAGGAGCCAGTCATCCAAATATGGAAACACCTGGAATCCTTGATGTCTCAAGTGAGCCGCGACCACTGCCATGCATTTGGTGAACACACGGGGGGCTGTAGTGAGACCAAAGGGCAGGGCCCTGAACTGGTAGTGACTGGCTCCCAGCCTGAAGCGGAGATATCTCCTGGAGCGTCTGTTCATTTTGATGTGGTAGTACACGTCCTGAAGATCTATGGAGCACATCCAATTGTCCTGACCCAAGAAGGGTAGAATGGACTGTAGCGTGACCATCCGGAATTTTGTTTTCTTGACAAACTTGTTTAAGTAGCTGAGATCCAGTATGGGTCTCCAGTCCTCTGTTTTCTTTGGTACCAAAAAGAATTTGGAGTAGATTCTGGATCCTTGCTGGTCTGCCGGGACTGACTGGATAGCTCTTTTTGATAGCAGCTTTGAAATTTCTAAAGCTGCTTGTTCCCTTAGACCGGGTGGAACATCTGGAAGGGATCTTTTTGGTTGGGTTGGGATGTGAATAAAGGGAATTTTGTAACCCTCAGATATGATCGACTGTACCCATTTGTCTTGAGTAAGGGAAAGCCAGGCTTTTGGGTACAGTGATAACCTTCCCCGACTGCCTCCGAGGTGGACAACGGGCAGCCCCTCAGGGGTGCTGAAAGGGTTTGTCAGAGAACATTTCTCTGCTACCCTGGTTTTGCGGACCTCCTCTGCCTCTAGGGTGGCGTCTATTATTATTCCCCTCTGCCTCTTGAGGGAATCGGCCTTGTGCGTCAGATGAGACTCCCTGGGATTGTTTGCGGAACCACATCTTTCCTCCCCCTTTGACCTTTGGGATAGGGTCTAGAAGGGGTAGAAAAATGGACTCCTACAGCAGAGAGAGTCTTACCTTCTACCTCGCACCTGGTCAACGTATCCTTCACCTGTGGACCAAACAAGGATGATCCATCAAAGAGAGAATTGGTGAAGGACGCCTTGAAAGGGTCCGCAAAGTTGCATAGCCGCATCCAGGCGTGACATCGTAAGGCAACACCTGTGCCTGCGGCTCTACTCGCTCCATCTGCTGCATATGAGACCAGCCACATGGAGGAGTTAACGATGGAATTTAGGGTTGCCAACTGGGAGTTCATTGTATCTTTGAACCCCTCAGCTGTAGGATCCTTTATCAGTTCACCCATATCCTTGAGTAAATCTCTCTGGAGACGAGTGAAGTGGCATAAGTAGTTCAGTGACCGCATTGAAAAGGTCGCTGATGAAAACATCCACTTGCCGTACCTGTCCATGGTCCTGGATTCCTTATTAGGAGGATGGGCAGGAACCGAAGGATCAGCTAATTCCTTCTTTGTGGCCGCAGCCACCACCATGGCATCAACAGGGACACCTTTGGAGAAAAAATCTTTGTCTCTGGGGGCAGTAATAAATTTGGATGGTCTCCTCGGGGTGGTTTCCACTGAGTCAGGAGCCGTCCAAGCCCTCCTTGCCACCACTTCCATAAGGGGGTCAAAGGGAGGGGACACCCAGGAGGTAGAAGGGTGAGAGCCAAACGCCTCAAGATACACTGACTCATCCTCCGAAGGGTTAAGGGCTGGCCAGTTCCCCCTCTGTTTCAGGATTTCAAGGATGTCAGCAAAGGAGACATCCTCAGAGGGGGATCGAGGGGAACCTTCGGATTCCTCTAAGTCAGTGTCAGAGGTGATAGACTCAGGGGAGTCAATGTGCTTCCTCTTGCACTGCCTCTTCCTAGGGGGATCTCCTGCAGGGTCAGGAGAGGCCTCGGAAGAGGAGGAAATTCCCAGTGGGGAAACTTGAGGAGTTGGCTCTCTGCGGTCTGAGACAAAAAGGTGAGTAGAAATCACCGCAGGCACTGTAGATGGAGGGGCTGAAGGAGCTGACTGTGGGGCAGAACCTGGTTCTAGCACGCTCCACATGACCTCGAAGGCACCCCTCTCAGGCAAGGCCCGAGGCCCCCACTCCGAAGAGACAAGGACCTCCCCCGGCACCGACAGAGACGGCTCCGAAGCCGATGTCGGAGCCGAACTCACTGCTTGAAGCCCGAGAGGGAGAGCGGGGTCGGACAAGGGTCCGATGCCACTCGCCCCCTCGGAGCCGACGAGGGAAGCTCGGCGCCGAGATCCCTCCAAAGAGGAGATCGGAGCAGACGACGGAGCCAAAATGGAAGGTATCGGATCCGACACACCGACAGTCATGGCTCCGACAAGCCTTGGCTCCGAACTCGAAGGAGTCTGAGGAGGAATGTATTGGGGAACGGGAATAGCCACTGACTAGTGAGTCGGGCTATGCAGCATTTGGGCCAGTGCCTCGGACTTGAGAAGTCTACTCACTACCCTTTGCAAATCATGGTCGGATAATCTGGAAGACCGAGAGTAATGAGTTTTGTGACTTCGTTCCGAAAGGAGAGGGGATCCTGGCGCCGAATGCACGGATCCGATAGAGGGGGATCTGGACCTCTTTCTCGATTGTGGCTCCGATAAAGGTATCGGAGCCGACAAAGTTTTATCAGCCTCGGCTCCAGCCGGAGCCGAGGTAACAGTATGGGGCTTAGAAACATCGGCTCCAGCCGGAGCCGATGTCGAAGCCGACTTAGATTTCTCAGCAGTCGACTCTGGAGCAGGAGCCGACTGTTTGGAGGCTTCCCCGACACAGACTGAGTCGGGGGGGCCTTCAGGCTTTAATAAGCCCCACAAGATGAGCTTATTCTTGCATTCCTGCAGGACTCTAGGGCTAAACCCATGACAAAAGGTACAAGAGTCCTGCAGGTGCAAAGGCCCCAGGCAATACACACAAGAAGTGTGACCGTCTGTCAGACATTTTCTGACAGCACGAGTCACACTTCTTGAAGCCTGAGACCTTATCTTTAGACATAATACAACAAGAGAGCCTAACACACACAAACACACTACAGACACTCTCTTTAGAAAAATATTAAAATAAATTTTAAGGTTAAACCACTAACACACACACACAAGCCCTTACAAAAAACTAATTTAGTAAAGGACTAGGGGGAGGGAAGGGGCCGAAGGCCTAGAACAAGGAAAAAACGGGAAAAAGGGGCTCGACAAACAGGGGTCGATTTGTCTAAATTTTTAAATTAAACTGAAAAATTATGTATTAAAATTAAAAAAGGGGTTTTAGAAGTACCTAAAGGTAAAACTGTAACTAACCTGCCTCAGCCGGTAGAAAACGCACCTCGTCAGCTATAGCGGCAAACGAGATCTGAGTAGTTACCGCCTAGCATTGTGGGATATAGGGGAGCCTCGAGCCGGTGGAATTAGCTCTCGAGCTTTTAGTATTGGCCGAGTCGGAGCCGAGGATCGGCTCCGAACCCATCCAGCAAGAATGAAGGCGAGATTGACAACTTAACATCAAATATTCTATCTGCTACCTAAGATACATAAGAACATAGAAAAGTCACCTGGCAGACCCATAGTTTCTGTTTTGGGCTCACTTACTGAACCCCTATCTGTTTTTTTGACAAAATATTTACAGCCCTTACTAACTATGGTCAGATTGAGATTGAAGGACACTACTGAATTTCTGAGAATTCTGAATGACATGCAGCTTGAACCAGACTGGATTATGTGTACATTGGATGTTACGGCCTTATATACAAACATCCCACATTGGGCTGGGCTTCAGGCTTTGAAGTATTGGCTTAATAAAGCTGAGTTATATCCTGCAGGCTTCAATACTTTGTTAATATGCATGGCAGAACATGTCCTAACAAAAAACATCTTTTATTTCCAGAATGAGTGCTATTGGCAGGTTAAAGGTACTGCAATGGGGGCATCCTTTGCCCCCATTTATGCAGACCTTTTTATGGGTTACTTGGAGGAGTTTCTTATATATTATGACTTGCACAATATTTATTTGGGAGAAATGGATATTTGGCGAAGATACCTGGAGGATTGCTGGCTGGTCTGACGGGCTGACACCACATATCTTCTTGAGTTTGTCCAATACCTCAATGATAATAAATGGGGCACTGAATTTATGCTCAATATGGATCATCAAGAAATTCAATTTCTTAATGTTAAAATCTGCAGAAATCAGGATGATACTTTTGTCAACCCAAGTCTTTCCCAAATATCCAGAATACAATAGTTTATTGGAAGCTACTAGTCTTCACCCCAATCATATTATAAGAAACATTCCAAAGTCCCAATTTCTTAGAATTAAAAGGATTTGCTCCTAAAATGTTGAATATGAATATCATAAGGTGGATTTGATAAACAGATTCTACAGTAGGGAATATAAACCAGGACACATTTTATCAGCTAGTAATTGGGCCACGGGGCAAAATAGATCTGAATTACTCCAGTATCGTGAGAAAACTCGTACAACAGGGAATGTTGTTAGATTTTTAACCACCTATGGTAGGAATACTCAGGTCATTAGACAAGTAGTCAGTAAGAATTGGAACATTCTTATGGCCAATGAGGCCTTATCCAATCTTCTTACCAGTGAATGTAAGTTTTCATATCATCGGGGACGTACCCTTGGTTCATACTTTAATCATTACAAATCTATGGCTAAGGCACATAATTTGGGTAATCAGTTAACCATCACAGGAGATAGATTGGTGGACTCATTTCCCTGTGGACATTGTTCCTTTTGTAAGTATGTGTTGAAAACCAGACTTTTCTAGCAGAAATACTAGCTCAGTTTACTCAATTGCAGAACAGCCTGGGTGATCTATTTGGCCACCTGTTCCTCTTTTTACGTTGGGCAAACTTCAAGGCCACTCAGAACTAGAATATCTGAGCACCTGAGTGATATCAGGAACAAACGTATGACTAATGCCCTGTACAGACATGTTTGTAACCACAATACTGCTATCTTTCACTTTATTATTGATAGAGTATGGGGGGAACAATCCAGTAAAGCTAGAAGTCATGGCATTTTAAATGATAAAGAAACAAGCTGGATTATTAGATTGGGGGCTCTTTTTTCCCCAGGTCTAAATGACCATTTATAAAACCGAAATATTGTGAATTATGTCCTTTGGTCATTTTTAGTGGATGTGTAACTATATGGCTTTGGGACGGCTATGACTTTAAATGTTTAATTAAGATTATTTGCTAGTGTATAAATATGTGGCATTTGTGTTTATAAACCATTCACTGATGAAGGCAAAATTGCCGAAACCAGTCTGATGTGATTATTTTACTTGCTGCCATCAGGAATAAATCGTGTTTGTCACTCTATAGGTTCTGGCCTCTTTTGTTTTTGAATTTGTGCTATGTGTTTTGGCCTGGTGCACTTGCCTTACGTGCGAGGATTTTCTATGTACTTATTTGATATAAAATGTACCAATGTAAACCTAAGGTCCATTGAAGAACCTGCATAAAGAAGCAAGTCAAAGGAAGAAGCATGATAGTCTCTGCCATGGAACCTAGTGCTTGCAGTACTGACTTTGCTGGAGGAGTCGATTCAGCAAGAAGATGGACCTGGCTTCTGATAATGGAATATGATGAGGAGGTAAACATGCTACTTGTGTTTTCTAGAAAGTACAGTTGTGTACACTTACCATAAATGTAGATGTTCGAGTGTATTCACTGTTGCAGTCATCACCAGTGGGTTATTCCTGCTGTGGTAGCCCTCGGCTGGCCCGAATACCAGAATCAATGTTTTTCTGCTTCGGCTGCTGTCACTTGCTGCCGGATGTCAGGTCGTCAGTGCTATAAAGGAAGGAAGGTGACGGATTACATCAGTTTTTCTTGCCTAACCAGTCTGTGGCCCAAGTAAATATGGTAAAGTGGTTAGAAACTTATGTCTCCCTAAAGAAGGACGCTATAAGGGGTACTGCAACAGTGAATACACTCGAACATCTACATTTATGGTAAGTGTACACAACTGTTCTATGTTCTTCAGGTTTCACTGTTGCAGTCATCATCTGTGGGAGGATTCTCAAAGCTGAGGAACGGGGTGGTAGGATTAATAAGAGACCTAGGAATGGATCAGCATGCCCTGCAGAACTGCAGAGGCAAACCCTGCCCTAGCCTTAGAAAATAGAGGTAGGTGGTAATACTTGGTAAAGGTATGGACAGAAGTCCAGGTGGCAGCTTCCAGGATGTCCCTGGTGGGAACTCCTCTGGGGAATGCTGTGGAAGTGGAGGCTGCCCTAGCGGAATTGGTTCGAATAGACTGGGGGGGGGGGTTCCCAAGCAATCTGTAGCAGAAATGGATACAGTGTGATATCCATTTAGAAATGACTTGTTTGGAAATGGGCTTCCCCTCTGTCCCGGGGCAAATCTGACAAGTAGTTGGTCTGTTTTCCTGAAGGGTTTAGTATGGTACAGATAAGTATTTGAGCTGTCTGTGCACATCTAGTGAGTGCAGAATTCTTTCCCCCTTGTTTTGAGGGTTAGGAAAGAAGGTGGGTAGATGTATGGTCTGGTTGAGAGTTACATTAGATACCACCTTGGGCATAAAGGAGGGATTAGTCCTCAGGGAGACCCTGTCTGCATGGAAGATAATGAAGGGCTCAATGGCCATCAATGTCTGAAGTTCTGAAACCCTCCTGGCTGAGGTGATAGCTAGGAGAAAAGCAGTCTTCCAGGAGAGGTATCTTAGTTCTGCTAAAGCAGCAGGTTTGAAGGGTGGTAAAGTTAGTTTTTCCAAAACATAATTCAGGTCCCAGGCTGGAGTGGGTGGCCTTCTGGGAAGTCTGATATTAGAAGCCCCTCTGAGGAATTGTTTAATTAAAGGATAGGAGAACAGGGGCTGTTCTGTATCAAAATGAGCTGAAATGGCTGAGGCGTGGATTTTAATAGAGAAGGAGAGGCCACTATTAAGTAGCTCCGCTAGGTAGTCCAGGATAAGAGGGATGGAAAGTTGTGAGGTATTGCTTCCTCTGTACTGGCTCCAGGAGCAGAATCTTTTCCATTTTCCTACGTACCTTCTGGCCTCTGTGATAATGTCTAGGACCGGTTTGCTTAACAAGGGCCCCTTGTTTGCCGTTAGAGTATTAGCCATGTTGATAGTTTGAGAGTCTGCAAGTCTGGGTGCAGCATTCCCTCCCACCTGAGTTAAGAGGTCTGAGATCAGGGGAAGCTGCCCGGGAGACTGTAAGGTCAGGCTGCGCAGTAAGGGGTACCAATGTTGTCTGGGCCAATCTGGAGCAATGAGCATGGCCTTTGGTCTCTCCTTCATTATTTTGATCAGTACCTTGGGAATAAGAGGCAGAGGAGGGAATGCGTACACAAAAAGGGTGTTCCAGGGGAAGGTCAAGGCATCCACCTTCCATGCCAGGTGGTGATAATTCCTGGTACAGAATTCTTTCAGCTGATGATAGAGATGCAAAGCAAAGAAATCCACCTTCGGAGTCCCCCACGTGTCTGAATGATTTGTAAAAAGATTTTTCTGTGGAGCTGCCATTCATGGGGGTCCAGTAAGTTTCTGCTTAAGTGATCTGCCAGGGTGTTGTTGATCCCTGGTAGGTATTGGGCTATCAGGTGTAGTCCCATGGAAGAGTCGGTCAGCCAGAGGTTCATGGCTAGCCTGCACAAAGGGTAAGATTGGGTCCCTCCCCGTTTGTTGATGTACCACATTACTGTGGTGCTGTCTGTTTTGATAAGGTGAACCCCTGGCTTGAGATGGGGTTTGAAGGATGTCAGAACCTTTTGTACTGCCATCATTTCCTTCTGGTTGATGTGTAAAGAAAGGTGCTGGGCATCCCAAAGACCTTGGGGGCACCTGCCTTCTAGGTGAGGACCCACAAGCTATGTCTGAGGCGTCGGTGGTAATGGTCTGCCTGGTTGGGCAGAGGGTGAAGGAAAGACCCTTGTTACGGGAACAGGCCCCTGCCCACCAGAGAAACTTGGCCTTTATACAGGGGAACAGAGGGAGAGAGGTCTCTAGAAGTTAAGACCAAAGGTTCTTTAGGTACCACTGAAGTGTTCTCATGTGAAGCCTGGCCAGAGGAATTAGAAGGATGCAAGATGAAATGTACCCCAAGGGTTGCAGGAACTTCCTCGCAGTGAGGTGACTTCTGGAAGCCAGCTGGGTAAAATAGAGAGGCAGGACACTCTGCTTTTCTGGGGATAGGAAGGCCCTTTGGGGTGCCGTGTCCAGTAGTGCTCTCAAGAAAACGATCTTCCTGGAGGGTGTTTGCCTTGATTTCTTCTCGTTGATGGTGTACACTAAGGAGGTTAAGAGCTTTTTGACAAAGAGGAGGTCCTTGAGGAGCTTTTCTTTGCAATCTGCTTGAATGAGGCAGTCGTCCAGATAAGGGTAAATGTGTATATTTTTCTTTCTTCAAAAGGCTATGGCTGAGGTTAAGCATTTGGTGAACATCTTGAGAGCAGTAGATAAGCCAAAGGGTAGTCCAGAGATCTGAAAGTGTTGTGAGCCTGCTCTGAAGCGAAGGGATTTCCTGCAAGATCCCCTTATGGGGATGTGGAGGTAGGCATCTTTGAGATCTAGGGTAACTAACCAGGCATTTTTTGTCAGCAAAAGCAGCAGCTGCTGCAAAATTAGCATTTTGAATTTGGGAACCACCAGGAAGGTGTTCAGAATGGATAGATCCAGGATGGGGTGCCAAGTGCCTTCTTTTCTGGGAACAAGGAATAGTGTGGAATAAAAGCATTTGCCTGTTTGATCTGAGGGGAGAGGTTCTACTGCCCCTTGGAATATGAGAGTTTGGACTTGTTTCAATGCCTCTGCCCACTGATTTGGAGGCAAGTCTGGGTACCCTCTTGGAATTGGGAGTTCGTTGAAGGAGAATTTGTATCCCTGAAAAATTATCTTTAAGACCCATTGGTCCTCTATTACAGAAAGCCAATTTTCTTTGCAGAGGGAGAGCCTTCCTCCTAGTTTTTGGTGAGTGAAAAGAGGGCAGAAGGGGGGAGAGGGAGTCATTGAGAGTTTTTGCCATAGAGGGATGGCTTAGAACTCCCTGCCTTTGGAGTGGAAGTGGTCCACTGTTTGGTTCTCTGCTATCCCTGGGATAGGAGTCTGAGTGATCTGTCTCTGTGGGTCTTACCTTGCCCCTGTCTGCTAGGTGCAGGAAAGGACCAGTGTTTTGAGGGAAAATTCCATCTGAACCTAGGAGGTTGTACCTGAAGGAAATCTTTTACTGTTTGCATAGATTTTGCTTTGCTTTACATCTTTTTAAGCACCTCTTCTGCTTTTACTCCAAACAAGCGGTCCTTATCCAAGGATGCATCAAGTAATTTAGATTTGACATGATCAGGGAGAGGTTGTTCCTTCAACCATGCATGTCTCCTAATAACAGATCCTGACACTGCTGCTCTGCTTGAGGCTTCTAGGGCTTCATATCCATAGTGTTATGAGTGTTTAGCCAGTTGACAAGTACAGTGCAGTAAATCTGCTAAATCTTTCGAACTGGCACAGTCAGGAAAGGTTGAAATCTTTTGCTTTAATAGTTCCAAAGTGTGTTGTTGATATTTTAACATGTGGAACTGACAGCTGAGTACTCTGATAGCTAAGGTTGCAGAGGTGTATACTATTTTACCCCATCTGTCCAGAGCTCTGGAGTCCTTGTCAGAAGGAATAGGATTCTTTGCAGAACTAGCCTTAGCTCCTTTTGGCCCCTGTGTAATGACCTCCAGGTCTGCAGCAGAATTTCTGTACAGGTATTTGTGAGAATCTGGTACTCTGTAATACCGGTCAGGTTTTCTGGGAGCAGGTGGGAGGGCATCAGGAGTGAAGCTGGATTCATAGAAGACATCATCAACCACCTCTAAGATTGGAGGGATGGCCAACGGTCTGTGCTAGTGCAGGTCTAGAAACTCTCAGTCTTTTTTAGACTGAGGGAAGTCCTGGGATTCCAAGTGGAAATGTTCCCTGAAGGTGTGAAGGGTTTCCCCAAAGGAAAGATCTTCTGGTGGGGAGGCAGAAGGAATGGATTCCTCTGCATCTGATTCCTCCATAGGCAGTCAGAGGTTATTCCTCTTCAAAATCTGAATAATCAGACTCCTCAAAACCCTGTTCTGTCAGTATTTCAGGAGAAAGGTCTCTTTTCCTTTTAGAAGGTGTGACTTAAAGACTACCCATTCTAAGGGTGATAAGATCCTCTGCCATTTTAAGCATTTGAGCTTGGGGTGGTGGAGCAGGAGTAAAATGGCGGTTAAAGGTAGTTTTCCTAGGAGTGGCCTTGCTTCTAGGCCTAAGAGTATCCATTGGTCCGAGAGAAATGGTAGTTGGAGGAGAAGACGTCATTTTTTTGTCTAGATTCGGTAGTGTGAAAAACTCCTTGGAAGCCTGTGCCATGGCTCCGGACCCAACCAAGCCAGAGATAACCAAAGGCTCAGAACACAAAAAAGATTTCTGTGGCATACCGGACTCCAAAAGGGTCTCAGTAGAGGCCTCCAAAGTATCAAATCGGGCATCAGGGGCTGCGAAGGCACCTCACTGAATTCTGGAGAACTGGCGACCTGCTTAGCTGTAGAGTCATCGGAAGGCTTAGCCTTGTGTGGTCTGTCTCTTTTTCCTTATGTTTTTTCGGAATGTCTTCAGATTGTTGGCTGGCAGACGCTATTTTGGAATGCGAAGATGGAAAAAAAAAATACCTGGCTACAATAAGAGTTCTACGACGAATGGTTCTCGTGTTAAACAGGGCACAAAATTGGCAATGGGGGACATTCTTGTCTGAGCCTAAACAAGTGACACAGTATGAATGGAAGTCTCGGTGTGGTATTTGCTTTCCACAGGCGAGACAATTGTTAACTTTTTCGGACATCGGTTAGTGCAAGAAAAAAGGATCCCAACAGGGTACTTAGCTTTCGACATTTTCAGCTGCAATTCAAACTCTGGTAGTGACCGACCAGCACACTTGCAAACTGCTTCTGCTATGGGCTCCACGGCAAGAAAGACTGATGTAATGGCGTCAGCTGCCTTCCTTTATAGCACTGACGACCTGACGTCAGACAGCAAGTGTCAGCAGCCGACGCAGAAAAACATTGACTCTGGTATACGGGCCGGCCGAGGGCTACAACAGCACAGATAACCCACAGGTGATGACTGCAACAGTGAAACAAAGAACATCAGCACCAATGAACTCCAGGCTCTGTACTGGTGTTAGGTTTGACTTGGCATGATTTATTGTTATGCCCAATGAATTGCAAATCTGGTGCAAATAGTCCCTGGCATGTAGAAGGAGATGCCTGGAGGGGGTGGTGAGAAGTCAACTTGTCTCGATATGGAAACACTTAGAATCCCTTCAGTCTCAAATGAGCTGCCAATACTGCCACACATTTTGCAAACACCCAGAGGGCTAAGTCAGAGGGTAGGGCACTAAATTGGTAATGTCTGGCTCCCAGACAAAAATGAAAATGCCTTCTGGATTGCCTGTCTGTTTTTATATGATAATAGGCATCCTAAAGATCTATAGAGCACATCCAATCATCCTTGTGTGGAAAAGTTAAAATGGACTGGACTGTGACCATTCAGAACTTTGTTTTCTTTATGTACCGATTTAAATTGCTTAGATCCAAAATGGGTCTGAGGTCCTCCTGTTTTCTTTGGCACTAAAAAGAAGCGCAAATAAGTTCTGAAACCTTTCTGGCCTAGAGGAACATTCTGGATGACTCTTTTGTCTAGGAGCGTTTGGATTTCTTGTGCTGCTGCCTTCCTCTGACTGGGTGGAACATTGGGAAGTTTCTTCCTGTTGTGAGATGGAAGAAGGAAAAATGGTATGTAATAACCCGTGGATATTATGCTTTGGACCCATGTATCTTGTATTATACTTGCCCAGGTGTCTGGATGCAAAGACAGTCGGAACCCAACTGTCTCCAAAGTTGAACAGTCAGGCAGTGCTTCAGGAGTGCTGAAAGGGCCTGTCCAAAAAAGAATCTCTAAAACCCTGATTCTGTGAACCTCCTCTGCCTGTAGAGGAACTTCTACCATTGAAATTTCCTCTGCTGCCTCTGGAGGCATTGTCACTGCGTGGATCTTGAAAAGGTCTCCAAGATTTCCAGAACCACATATTCTTGCCACCTCTCTGATTCCTAGAAAAGGTTCTTCTTTGAGTGGTAGAAAACTTCCCACAGCAGACAGAGTCTTTCCATCTTGTTTGCTGCGGGTAAGGGTCTCTTTTACTGATGGCCCAAACAAGGAAGTGTCAAATGGGGCATTAATAAAAGACGTCTTAAAAGGTTCTGCAAAGTCACAAAGCTGCATCCAGGCATGTCTCCTTATGACAACACCTGAACTGGCTGCTTGTGAGGTTCCTTCAACAGTGTGAGAGATCAACCTCATCAAAGCATTGGATATGGACAAGAGATTGCCCAGCTGAGAGGATGTCGTTTTGAAATTCTCAGCAGATACAGAGTATTTGAAAGCTCCTTCGTCAAACCTCTCTGAAATCAAGTAAAATGTGCCAGGTAATATAGTGACCTCAGGGAAAAGGTTGCCAAGGCAAAAACTCACTTTCCAAACCTGTCCAACTCTCCCCCTGTTAGGTGGATGGACAGCACAGCTCTGTTCTGCTAGCTCTTTCTTGCTGGCTGCCACCATAGCATCAAATGGGACCCCTTTGTTCCAGTGCGGTCTGTTGGTCGGGCTAAACATTTGTTGGGTCTTTTAGGAATGGGTTCTACTGTATCCGGTTCCTTCCAACTTTGACAGGCAACTAGATCAATAAGTTTGTCTGCCGGGGGGGGGGGGGGGTGTAACCCAAGACGTAGACAGGCCAGAACCAAAAGCCTCTAAAAATATCTATTTTTCTGGTTAGGGGTTTTGGGAAGACCAGACACCTTTCTGTTTGATTTCTAAAATATCATCTGGCGGTGATCTGGGGTACGCCTCTCCTTTATTAAAATAGGTATTCTTCATGATAGACTCCATCGGGCAGTCAATATGTCTCCTTTTGCATGTCCTCATCTGACATATCTCCTCTGTGGGATGCTCAGGTGAGGTGTTGGAAGAGAGGGGAAGTTCCTCTAATGGAACTGGCTGGACACATTGTTTCTGGCTGTCCCTGTGGAATAGGTCTGAGTGACTCAGAGCTTGGAACCGATGGAAGAAAAGCAGTAGGATCTGAAACATGAGAGGGCAGTTCTCTCTGGAGAAAAAAAACCCCTTTCCACCACCTCGAAAGCCAATGGACCTGGAGAGACCCTGATCACCTCCTCGACGACTAAATTCCTGATGAAGGTAGGTCCAGACCTCCCTCAGATCTGCACACCTTGGTGGTGGAACCGGATTCGAACTGTCCAGGGCCAACGCTCTGACACAAAGGGACGGATCAGACAAAATCAGAGCCAAGTCTACCCCCTCAGATCCAACACCGACACTTTGGCTCTGAGACCATTATGACCCAAAGGTATTGGAGCAGAACTAATCGAGGGTATCGGAGTGAAAGAAGACGTTTTCCTTGGATCATACATTGGACCTCCAATGGATCTCAGATCCTGGGTCTCCAAAACCACTGGACAGATCAGAGGAGGACAGAAAATAGCTCTTGAAGTGATAAGCATACTCACAGTTCAAAGAGGGGATGGAGCTGGTAAACCCCCCCGCAAATCTGGATCTGAGTTCTAAGAAACTTTCACTTCATCCTATCCAGATCCACTTCTGACAAGCTCCTTGAGGACCTTGAAGAAGAAGTGAATGGAGGCCTTGAATGCTCCTTAGGAGTTTGATGCAATCTTGAAGGCAGGGTAAGTGAAATTTGGTTTTATGGCAAACTCAGGAGTAGTACTCCTATAAGAGGTACCTTGGTTTGGATCCGATGGTTTAGGATCCGAGGGTGTCACTGTAGCTCTTATTGTTATCACCGACGTTGAAGCCTTAGGATCTGAAGGCTTCAGATCCGACTGTCGAATCTTAGGATACCATAACATCAGATCAGATATTTTTCCTAGCCTTTGCTAGAGGATCCATGGAAGACCTGGGGGACTTCGGAGGACAGTGCTTCCTTTGCTCCAAAGGAGCAGACTTGCTATGCTTGGAGGGGGTTTCATCCCCTAAAGAAGAAGAAAGAAGAAGACCCCTTAGAATCAATTTATTTCTTCTGTCATCTAAAGCTCAAAGTTGAATGTGGAGCAGATCTTGCATGCAGTGCCCAAATGTCCAGCCCCAAGACAGTACACACACTCATTGTGACCATCCAAATTTGGGGTCTTATGCCCACAAGAAGTGCACTTTTTAAAACCTGTGGCTTTGTCAGACATGTTTGAAGAAAAACACCCACACTCTATCCTTATAAGAGCGAATTGCAAAGAAGGCACAAAACTAAACAAAACCTTTTTTTTAAATAGGGAAAGACAGAAAGGATAAAGAAAAGCATAATTATCAACTATTGTAAACAAGAGATACCCTGAGTGAAGTGTAAACAGAAAATGCCAACAATGGTAATGTTACTATACAGCAATAGTAGTAGGCAGCAAGAAAAAAGCTTAAACACCAGCAAAAGAAACAGAGAGGGAGGAAACTAAGTATGTATATAAATATAAAAAAAGGGAAAAAAAAACAAATTTTGTAACTCACAAAAACCTTATATTAGCACCCGAAAGCTTGGAACCGGTGTCTGTTCGCAATGGCAGCAAACGAGATCTGAGTTGATGGGGAGTAAGGCAATATGGATAGAGTGAGGAGTTAGAGAGCTGGATCCTAAGTCTGGAATATGTGGCTGAGTTGGATCCCAAGGATCAGATCTGAACCCATACATTGAGGAAAAATGAAAAGGACAACATCAGATTCTCATCTGAGAATGCAGCCAAACAACCTTCATTAAAAATAGTACCAGTGGCCACATCCCTGGAAGCGGCATCAACAGAATCATACACACGCTGCAAACAACGTGACCTGTGCAATAAAAGATACTAAGTTAATTAAAGCATTTTTTTTCCCCTGTACAAGAAGGAAAAAGAAGTTATGTACCTAAACAATTCAGCTCCAAGGCGGTAATGAACCAGAATCAGACAAATAAGCTCTAAAACACTTGTTTAATCCAACAAGCAAATCCAATAAGTAACGAACAGAGAAACCAAATTCAATCACGTTAAGCGTGCTTTCACTTTGCTAATACAAAGCTTCATCAGAACAAATAATTGTTAAACAATGGTGCTTAAATATATTGTGCTATGTTCTAATAATTAAATAATTGATTACTTTACTTGAAAATTGAATTTCTTAAAAGAACAATGCTTCAAAAAACCAAAATAACAATATTATGAAACTATAAACAGTAAACAGTCTGTACCAAAATACCCTATTCTCATGTTATAATAAATATTAAACATTCCATTCTAATACATAACTATATCTAGCTAAAAACATTCTTAATTCAAACACAAATTAATAAGCATTAAAAATCAGTAGAAACCCCTTAACAGGAGTATATTAATACATTAATGTAATGTAGCGAGTAACCTCACCTATACACTACTTATACCCTAAATCAATGTGCAAAATCAGCCTGCCTAAAAGAATGCATACAAAAATACTTACAAAACATTAAAACCATCATATAACCATGCTTAAGCAACATACTAAAAAGGTGTGTAAATGCCTTCTAACACACAACATGTACATAATAAAAACATCACAACTTAGCCTGTCTTAATTTCAAAACACTACCAATACTAATATTGTCATTTAAGCCTGGGGGTCTACTGGCGTCGGTTTTAAACTGCCAAAATAATTCACGAAACTCAACCCTAGACTCCCAGCTACCCCCCCCGCCCCGAGGGTCAATAACTACTTGTTCTACTACAGCAAATTTTATATTCATTTTATTACAAACTAATGAATGTTTGTAAAAGGCATTTGATTCCGTTTCTTTGCTGATTTCATAGAAATGTTCATAAATTCTTTTTCTGAGAGTACGTGTAGTTTTCCCTATATAAAAACTGTTGCAGCTTAAACATAAACCTATATAAATTATTCCTCTTGTGCCGCAATTATAGTGTTTCGATGCTGTAAGCCTAATTCCTCTAGAAGGGATCTGAATGTCCCGCTGTTGTAAAATAAATTCACACTGACGGCACGCACCACATTTGTAGGTGCCCCTTTTAAAATTACCATTACCAGTCCATTGGATGTCACTCCTATCAAACATGTGCTTTAAATTCATTCCTCTTCTCCTTATAAAGGATGGTTGAACAGGGATGTATTTTCCCGTTTCATTATTAACCTTCAATAAAGGCCAGTATTTTTTGATAATTTCTTCCACTTTCCCAGATGTAGCTGAGAATGTATGTGAAAATGCTTGGTTAATTAAGTTATGTACCTACCATAATGTTCCATGTTAGTTGTCCTTCATCTTGCCTTCCTTCTTGCTGTTTTGGTTTGGAGCCGATCCTCGGCTCCGACTCGGCCTACTTCTATAGCTGTTTACTGGCTCGAGGCTAACCCTTATCCCAGAATGTCCAGCGTAAGCTACCCAGATCTCATTTGTGATAGCGCACACTAGACATATAAAGTAACCAGTAACCTAAAAACTGATTTACCAAAATAAAAGATCAGAGTAAACTGTCAAAAGTTTACCTGGAATGTGAACCAAGAAAAAGGAAATCAGCCAGTGAAACCATAGTGAACTCCTCTCAATCCTCCAGGAAGGGGGAAGGAGGGGGGGATGCAAGAAGGAAGGCGAGATGAAGGACAACTAACATGGAACGTTATGGTAGGTACATAAGTTGTCCCATCTCGCCTTTGTTCTTGCTGTTTGGGACAGCGTCCCTAGCACCTAAAGTCCCGGGGTGGCTCATTGGAACAGACTCTTCAGAACAGTGGAACCAAAAGAAGCCCTGCTCCGGGAGACCACATCCACTTTGTAATGAGAGATAAAGGTATGAGGGTTTGCCAAAGTGGCAGCTGCACAAATTGAGTCTATGGGCAATTTAGACTGAAAGGCTACAGAAGTGGCTAATGCTCTAGTAGAATGACCTTTTGGTTTTGCTGGTAGATCTTTATGCCTTAAATGATAAATAAAGGCAATGGTGCCAGATAACCATTTGGATAAGGTCACCTTAGAAACTAGAAGGCCTTGCTTATTGTGAGCATAGGAGAGAAATAACTGGTCTGACTTTCTTAGCTCTTTAGTCCTATGGAGGTAAAAATGTAATTGTCTATGCACATCCAGTTGGTGAAGACTGTATTCTGCCTTGTTGCTATGATTGGGAAAGAAGACTGGGAGATCAGTGGATTGATTTAAATTGTTTTCCGAACAGACTTTTGGTATGAAGGATGGGTTGGTTCTTAGAGAAACTCTATCTTTGTGAAACAACATATATGGAGGACAAACACAGAGTGCTTGGAGTTCTGAAACATGTCTAGCTGAGGTAATAGCAACCAGAAAAAGTGTTTTCCAAGAAAGAAATTTTAAGGGACATGATACTACTGGTTCAAAGTGCGGCAGAATTAAAGAAGTCAAAACTAAATTGAGATCCCAAGGAGGAGGTGGATCCTTCACTGGGAGTCTAAGAAGAGATGTTCCTCTCATGAAGGCTTTGCAGAGCTTATGAGACATTATACTAGAATTAAGAATTCCAATATGAAAATTAGATATGGCAGCCAGTTGTACCCTGATGGTAGCAGCAGCCGCGCCAGACTGAAAAAGCTCAGCTAGAAATTCTAGAATTTGATGGACTGGGGCTGAAAAGGTGTCTAAGTTTCTAGATTCTGCCCAGTATGAAAATCTTTTCCATTTGCTAGCATAACTTGTTCTCGTAGTTGACTTATGAGAGGAAACATTAATATCACAAACTGCTGGGGAGATACTTGGGAGTCTGGCTAAGGTAGGAAGTGGAGTAACCAAGCTGTGAGCTTGAGAGTCTGAAGGGATTGGTGTAACCCGCCTGACTGATGAATCAAAAGATCTGGCACCGGGTCCAGAATCCAAGGCTGGTCTAGGTGGAGGTGCAGGAACGTAAGCCATATCTGTCGAGGCCAATAGGGGGCAATGAGGATCATTTTGCAAACAGACGCTTTTGCTTTCTGTACGAGTCTTGGAATTACGGAAAATGGGGGAAATGCATAAAGGAGTCCCTGAGGCCAATCGTGGACTAGAGCATCCCTGGGTGTTTGACTTGGAGGAGGAAGCAGGGAGAAGTAACTGCTGCATTTGTTGTTGATGGGAGTGGCAAATAGATCACAGCAGGGGTGGATAAGACCCGCAACTTCCTGATTCAAAGACCACTCGGAAGGCATGAGGATAGCCCTGCTAAGCCTGTCCGCTATAACGTTGGATTTCTGAGGGATGTGTGTTGCTGTCAGAAAACATTGGGAGGAAATCGCCCATTGCCATAGTCTGAGGGCTTCTCGACACAAGGGGTAGGACCTGGTCCCGCCCTGCTTGTTGATGTACCACACGTGACATGTTATCTGTTTGGATCGCAAAAGTCCCGGAAGGAAGAGAGTCTTGAAGAGCTTGCAACGCTAGGAGCACCGCTCTCATCTCTAGGACACTGATATGCAGATTGTACTCATGAGGTTGCCACATGCCTTGGACTGTCCTGCCTAGATAATGCCCTCCCACCCTATCAGGGAGGCATCTGTGATCACTGTGGCTACTGGAAGGGGTTGTATGAAGGTCTGCCCTGAGACACCATTGGGGAGACCATCCACCAAGAGAGGTGTGTTTTGCATGTTTCTGTAATCAGGATCACGTGAGACATGGGTAGTTCCTGGAAGGACCACTGCGTGAAAAGAAGTCACTGAAGGATTCTCATGTGGTATCGCGCTAATGGAAGAAGAAGAATGGCAGCTGCCATGGAGCCTAGAGCTTGCAGGACATGTCTGACTTGAATCTTTCTGCTCTGCATGAGAAGAAGCACTTGTTGGCGAATAGTGAAAACTCAGGTAACCTTGCAAACATATGTTTTGTGTTCAATTCTGCTCCTATATATGTAACAGATTGAGAGGGCAACAAGGCAGATTTTTCGAAATTTACTGTAATGCCCAGTTGGGTGCAGGTGGATATTGTATAATCCCGTGCCTCTAAGAGTTGATGCCTGGTGGTAGCAGTGAGGAGCCAGTGTTCTAGATAGGGAAACACCTGGAATCCTTGATGTCTCAGGTGAGCCGTGACTACTGCCATACATTTGGTGAACACCCTGGGGGCTGTGGTGAGACCAAAAGGCAGAGCTCTGAACTGGTAATGACTGGCCCCTATCCGGAAGCGAAGAAATCTCCTGGAGCTTCTGTCCATTTTTATATGGTAGTACACATCCTGAAGATCTATAGAGCACATCCAATTGTCCTGACCCAGAAAGGGAAGAATGGACTGCAGTGTTACCATCCAGAACTTTTTTTTTTGTACAGATTGGTTCAATCTGCTGAGATCCAGTATTGGTCTCCAGTCCCATCTTTTTTGGTACTAAAAAGAATCTTGAGTAAGTTCCGGATCCTAGTTGGTAAGTTCTGGATCCTAGTTGGGCTGCAGGGACTTCATGAATGGCTGTTTTTTCTAGCAGTTTTGAGACTTGTATGACTGCTTGATCCATTAGATTGGGTGGGACATCTGGGATGGACTTTTTTGACTCTAGAGGGGGTTGATGGAAGGGAATTTTGTAACCTCTGGATATAATAGATAGTACCCATCTGTCTCTTGTTATATTTTGCCAGGCTTTTGGGTACGGCAAAAGTCTTCCCCTGACTGTCTCCAGAGGTGAGCAGTCGGGTAACCATTCAGGGATGCTAGAAGGGTTTGGCATAGAAAGTGTCTCTGTCCCCCTGATTTTGTGGTCCCCCTCTGCCACGAGGGCAGTGTCTGCATTGTTGTTGTTTCCCCCTCAACCCCTGTGGGAAAAATCACCACTGGGATTTTCGAAACCACATCTTTCCACCCCTCTAACCTTTGGGATAAGGTCGGTTAGGAGTGGAAAAATGGACTCCCACGGCAGAGAGATTCTTGCCTTCCTGCTCACACCTGGTAAGCGTGTCTTTCACCTGAGGCCCAAATAGCGAGGAGCCATCAAAGGGAGTATTTGTGAAGGCCGCTCGAAAGGGTTCCACAAATTGACACAGCCGCAGCCAAGCATGTCTCCCGAGAGCCACCCCTGTACCTGCGGCTCTGCTCGCTCCATCGGCTGCATAGGAAATAAGCCTCAAGGAGTAGTTGACTATTGAATTAAGAGTTGCAATCTTGGAAGCTATTTTGGCTAATGCTCCCTCAGCTGTAGGATCTTGTAGGGTATCTCCAAGCTCTTTTAGGAGATCCCTTTGAAGTCATGTAAAATGAGAGAGATAATTCAGGGACCTCATGGAGAAGGCCGCTGAGGAAAACATTTGCTTCCCATATCTGTCCATCGTCTTAGACTCTTTGTTTGGTGGATGGACAGACGAAAAAGTTTCTGCTAACTCTTTCTTGGTGGCTGCTGCTACCACCATGGCATCAACTGGCACACCTTTAGTGAGAAACTGTTTGTCCTGGGGAGCTGTTATGAATTTATTTGGTCTCCTCAGAGTAGGTTCCACAGAATCCAGAGCTGACCAAGCCTTTTCAACCACTACAGACATGAGTGGATCGAAAGGTGGAGGGTTGGGAACTGAATGCCTCCAGGTATACAGACTCGTCCTCGGTAGGGGCTAGGGAAGACCAGCCACCCCTCTGCCTAAGCATTTCAAGGATGTCCGAAAAGGAAACATCTGACAGGGACCTGGGAGACCCTTCTGATTCATCCAGGTCTGTATCTGAGGTGACAGACTCAGGGGAGTCTAGGTGCTTCCTCTTGCACTTCTTCCAGGGAGGCTGTTCTGAGTGATCAGGGGAGGCCTCGAAAGAAGAGGGATCACCTAATGGGGTGCCCTGGGGCACAGTTTCCCTATGTTTCTGGAACGAAGGAGGAGCAGAGGTTGGCACAGGCACCACGAGGGATGGAGCTGATGGGACTGATAGTAGGGCTGTTTCAGGGAACAGCACACTCTGCATGACATCGAAGGCGTCCCGCCTCCGAGGCAAAGAAAGCTCCGGCTCCGAAGAGACGGGAGTCCTTCTCCGCGTCGAGGATGACGGCTCTGAGGCAGATGCGGGAGCCGAGCTCACCTGCGCCAAAGCTCCGAGAGGGAAAGCATGGTCGAACAAGGGTCCGATGCCACTCACCCCCTTGGTGCCGACGAGAGAGCCTAGGCACCCAGATCCCTCAATGGACGGAACAATCAAGGTGATCAGAGCTGACAGAACCGAAGAGGAGGTGACGGGCGCGGTCGGTTCTACTATCCATGGTCTCTGACTCTAAACTAAGTGTAGTTGGAAGAGGAATGGAGATAGAGGTGGATGGAGCCACAACCTGCTGAGGTGGGCTGGAAAGTAATTTCGCAAGGGCCTGTGACTTAAGCAACCTGCTGACTACTCTCTCCACGTCCTGATCTGATAACCTAGAGGATCGAGAAGAGTGGGATGAAGAGCGATGACTGCATTCACTTACTAGTAAGGGTAACTGTGGCACCAAGCGGATCGGCTCCAATGAAGGAGACCTTGCTCGCCTGTGGCTCCGGGACGGCTCCGAGGTAGCAGTTGGAGCCGAGGGAGGAGTTGTCTTGTCGATGCTAGTCGGCGCTGACAAACTTGGTTGTTCAAGCCCAAGGGTCGGTTCCAAAGATGGAGTTGACGGCTTGACAGACTTAGAGGATTTCACTGGCTAAGAACCTTTAGTTGGGGAATCCTGTGGTTTCAATAATCCTCGAAGGATTAATTTGTTTTTGCGCTCCTGCAGAACCCTTGGACTTAATGCATGACAGACAGAGCAGGAGTCTTGCAAGTGCACAGCCCCTAAACAATAAACACAGCTAGTGTGCCCATCTGTCAGAGACATTTTCTGACAGCATGAGTCACACTTTTTGAAGCCGGAAACTTTGGCCTCTTTAGACATCTTTCAACAACTAAACTAAAGAAGCAAACATTTTTTTTTTTTTTTAAGAAAAAAGAAAAAAAGGAGAGCCTCTAACTTAAACGGCTGTCCTAGGGGGCGGAGAAAGGGAGAACTCTAATTTAATCGAGTTCAGGGGAAACAGAAAGGCCTGCGAGTATGGAGCGATGGCCAACAAAGCACAACACACAAGAAAAGGCCATAAGGGGATACAAAGAACTATATAGACAAAAACTTGTTAAATTCTGAAGAATAAACAACAACAATAATAATAGAAAAAAACTATACTAAGCCTGAGCCAGTAACGAAGCAACCTCACAGCTGAAGTGGCAAAAGAGATCTGGGTAGCTGACGCTGGGCATTCTGGGATAAAGGTTAGCCTCGAGCCAGTAAACAGCTCTCGAGCTATAGAAGTAGGCAGAATCGGAACAGAGGATCGGCTCAGAACCCAAACAGCAAGAACGAAGGCGAGATGGGACAACTTAACATCTGTAGATAAAACATTTCCCATACTGTCACAATATGTCAAAATAAATGTATTAGCCTGACAATTTAAAATTCTGAAAATCAAAATTGAAGTAGTATATGCTTTCTTTCTTCCCATACCTATCAATAATTTCACATCCTTATTAGAAAGGGTATGACTGGAATCAACTAAGTGCTTAGCAGCAGTGGAGTCAACCAAGGGTTCTATCCTGGTGAAAACAATAATGCCAGTAAACTACCAGTCCATAAAAGTTTTTTTTTTGACAGAAAAAGTGAGTATAAAGTACTTTCAAACACTATGGCAGCACCACAACATTAAACACAATTTCTCCACAGAAAATATTTTATCAGTTAAATAACACTAACTTTTAAACTGACAGAAATGAATGCTCCATTTAAAAGTACATTACTGTCTCAAGACAATAAGCTAAACACAGCACTAGAAAGCTTTAAAATAACTTTTATGAAGAGGAAAGTAAACATCAGTAAAAGATAAGAAAAATGGAAGTTTTTTTCCCAAAAGGGAACTAACTTATCTGCCCAGTTACGGAAAACACAAGCCTACCATTGATTCTCAAAAGCCTCAAAGAAGTGTACTCTTCAGCAGCAGTAAAGCTCTGAAGGGCTTCACACTCAAACTTGTCTTTTAGTCAGCTCACATCAAGGTGCTTGACAGTTTGGGTGCGTGGAAGGCGCCCTAAAGCTTTGGAAGCTGGATAGCTGTATATCCTTGGAAGGATATAACCCACACAGCTAAGGCTACTGCAGCAGTGACCAATATGAGAACATCGACACTTCACATTAGTTTTTTGCAAGGATTTTTTTTCCTGATTAAAAAATCACTCTACTAAATTCTAAAGCAGTAATCTTCAAAGGTAAAAGCACAGATAATTTATTGAAAGAGATTTGCTTTGAAGCAATAATAAATCTAAACAAGAGCATAAACCATAATTCACAATGTAAATGTAAAAAGTTATACTTTTTAAACCTTGTAATTAACAGGAAGGGACAGAAGGAAAGAACAGGTAGGAACAGGAATCTAGCTGCATAAACATGGTACTTTTGTTCAAACAAATACACCAGTTAAATGAGCATTGAAACCAAATGCCAACAGTTTCTCCTTTAGAAAACTGACCACAGTCTAGACTTCACTATTCCCAAACACCACTTTTTATAAATCCAATTTAAACTGTTGTTAAAGGAAAATATAACTAAATCTAGGAAACACAGCTCTATTAAAAATTGTAAGAGGAATACTGACTGAAAAGGAATGGCCTAGAGAGTCTTCACAGAGACGCTTGCTGTGACTTGAGGAATTCCGTAGCTCAACTGACAAGAAACAGAACTACGGCAGTTACTTGCTCTTTCTCAGACACAGTTCCAAATGACACCTCCCCCCAAGTTTGACAGACAGTTTTGGAATATGGGCAAATTACGTAGCTCAGTACAGCTGGATAACCTACAGATCCTCTGGATCTAGTGATAGTCTAGATCAGCCTCTTGATTATTGACAAATCATTATTCAGTTGGATAAAACACTGGGGCTGGATAAGGAAAAATCAAACTGTGGAACACTTGCATGTACTAAATATTCAAGTAAGAAAAACTGGATCTAGGGCACACTATAAAATCTTCCTGGCTGTGTGCAGGCTAAAGAGTAAAGCTAAGAACAGTAAATGGTACTTGCGCATTACTGCAACCATGTTCCAAATGTGACATAACCTATCCTGGCACTCAACAGGCTGAAGGCAGTTAGTGTTTTAATCACTGTTAGAGGAGCATCAGAAATAAAAAAAAACAAAAAAAAAAACAAACAAAAAAACATAATAATAATAGCGTGTGTGTGTGTGTGTGTGTGTGTGTGTTTTGAGACAGACAGACAGCCATGAACTGAAACATACATATATAGGCTGATAGATGTATATATGAATATACATATTTTCTCCTCCAAAATGCTGTGTCTTGCATTGTGTCCCCCCACACACACAAACACATGCATGTTTTATTTGTAACACAGTAGATACCCTCACAAAAAGAACCAAAACACTTGCTGCCTTTACATATATTAAACCAGTATATTAACCTCCAATGTGCTGCTACTGATAAAGTTTTAAAGACTTTTAACGTATAAAAAATTCCATCCATGCAGCAGATCAATGACAGTTATAAAATTCCCTGTGACCATGAACACCACACATCACCATGCCTTTCACCCATTAAATCTCTACCGCCAGAAAATATTCAAAAGGAGAGACCAGCATTTGACCTGCACATGGCAACAGTGCGCCCCTTAACTACAAAGAAAGCTTAAAAAATATACTGAGGTTGCTTTAACCTGTATTGTCTTAATTTCATTATTTAAGGTGGAATCGTTTCTGCTTTTTGTGACAAACAAGCACATTTAATCAAACATTTTTTGATGAATTGGCAATGCCAGCAAAGTATGGGATGGGATGGAATAGAATGAGATAGGATGACATGGGTGGGGTTCGATGGGAGGGGGTATGTAATTAAACATAAATGTGGATCATGTTAATCCATGCTGAAATTCACGTTAACTTTTTCAATACTTTATTTGCTGAACGTTTTGATACAAATTATCAATTCTTATTCTCCTCAGCAACGTGGTTGCACACAATCTCAGCACACTTTACACCTTCCTTCTTGCGATCTCTACTGTATATATGCTACAGTTAGGTATTTTACTGTCAACTTGAAATTGCATAATATGTCATATGTCTATAAAAGTCTTTCAGCTTTTCCCGGTTAGGGGTCGCCACAGCGGAACTTCGGTCCGCTAATGATTGGCAGTGGATTTTTATGGTGCCAAGTTGCCAGCCCGACTCCCAACCTTCATGCTCGCACCTACCTGCATGTTTTTAACATCACTCGACCATGGGAAGGACATGCAGACTCCACATAGAAGGCGCTCCAGCCGAGAATCGAACGGGAGAACCTCTTGCTGTGAGGCGACAACGCTAACCACTGCGGTTTGATATGTCTAATCATTTCTTTTACCCTATCTCGCTAATCAACGTTAAAGCTTTGATGTATAAGACTCTCTATCTTTGTAACTTTACTCAGTTACTGCTGATGTATTGTTTAGACTGGATTGTATTAGACTTTTTATGTTTGTACTTACCTGAATTATCACTGTTATATGATTGTTTGTATTACCATGTTGATGTTAATCTAATTGTGGAGCTTTTCTCCCCAGGCCTCCACTGTAAATGGACCTGGGTCCAGTCGGACTAACCTGGTAAACAATTGTAAAATAAATAATACGCAAGTACCCAGTAAATTAAACGGACCAACCGGATACCTTAAATATTTCTATTTGTAAGTAAAAACTAGATGTGTAGATATATCCCCCGATCTTGAAGTCATCATCAGTGAATTTTAGCAGTCAGAATTTCATTTTTAAAATAAACTTGTTCAAATTAGGGTGCTGCTAGTGATGACATCTATTTGCTTTCTGGTATTGAACCCACAACGAACTTTGAATATAACCTTGTGTCCACCTGACTGATTTCTTGGTACTCGAGCACAAGTTTTCTTTTCTTTTGTTGCTCTGACCCCCCAGCTGACTATCGGACATCCCTCCTGCTTCACCCAATCAACCCATTCATTCCCATTAATTCCTCTAGAGACAACAGCCCTACTCCCCATTAGTTCCTCCACAGGGGCAATCATCCACTGTTGGAAGTTATGTTTTCTATCTTAAGCTTTAGCCATTCACTTTGTACTTGCTTGTAATGCCCACAAGGGCTAGTATGCAATTGAGGTAAGCAACAGGCACGTCTCCCACTATCACAGAAGACATCCCACCAATGGCCTTGCCACCTGCAAAGCAAGTATGTTCCATCTATAGGCCAAACACGCACTCCGTTCCATCACCATTTCTCTCTCTATTCCTGTCAGCTCCTATACAGCCCAAACTGAAAATCAACTCGGGTAATCTAGATTGTACGGCTTTTTCCCAAAATTTTAATAGAGTTGGTTAAGGTTATGTGCAACTGGTGGGGGGGATTGAGGAGTATGTATGGGCACTAGAATAGGCACTGTACAAAATTCCGTTTCCTAACCTCTGAAAATGGATCTGCAGAATTCATCTGTCAAGACATCAACTGCCATTCTGTTGGTGTACATCAAATAGTTGTGATGGCAAAAGATGAGTAGTCAATCTAGTCTGCCTATTTGGGAAGCTAGTGTCTTTCATGTGCCTCCAACGCTCATTTTCTAAAGCCATAACCCATCCTAGATCTTCCTGAAGGGCTCTACTAACTTGGACAACCTGCTTGTTTAATCACTACTCCTTCAAGAAGTGTGTTTTGCAATATTTAAGTTAAACTTTGTACCTTTAATGTGGCTGGCATCTCATCTGTCTTTCCTTTTGACCCCTGAGATAGCAGCTGATCTAGGATAGAGGGATGGATATAGAGAAATCCCTTGAAAAGGAGTAAGGGTATTCCACTGCCAATAGTAGCCCTTTTCAAGTGAGTGTCAGTATCCAAGTGTCTGAAGTCACCTGGTGCCACAGAGGAAAGTGAAAGTAACACTTTGGGAAACTATACAGGATTACCAGGATGGGAACTGGAAAAGTAAAGAGGGGCAAATAGACAGTCTGTTTTCTTACACAGTCCAAGCTCTTGGCAGGACCTTCCTTTCTTCTTGAACGACACTGACATTTTTTTGTGAAACTTTATTTGCCTTGCTAGGAATGTTTACTTAGATTTCTGACTGGCAGAAAAGATTATATCATATTCTGTATGGGCTGAGATTGCTGTATTGTGTACAACCTTCTTGAACTGTGATCTCATAGTTAAAACTCGATGTGGTGGAAGGGAAGAGATGGTTGTCTTTGTGTTAAGCAGTGCTCCAATAAATTCCACTGTCTAAGCTGGTTGAAATTGTGACTTGTTGTGGTTTATGGTTACTCCTAGGAGAGCACAGGTGTGAAAAACCTGATCTCTTGACTGTTATGAGTTGATGCCTGGTTGGAGCGGTAATCAGCCAGTCATCTAGGTAGGGAAAAACCCAGAATCCCTGCTGTCTGAGGTGTGTTGCTACTACTGTCATGCATTTGGTGAATATCCTGGAGGCTGTGGTGAGTCCAAAGGGCAGATGTCTGAACTGGTAATGGACTGGTTCCCAGCCAGAAGTATAGGTATTTCCTGGACTGCCTAATCAACTTTATGTGATAGTAGATATCCTGGAGATCTATCAAGCACGTCCAGTCATCCTTTCCCAGAAAAGGGAGAATGGACTGAACCGTGACCATCTGGAACTTGGCTCAATGCACAGATTTGTTTAGCCTTGTGAGATCCAAGATTGGTCTCCAGTCCCTTGTCTTTTTGGCACTAAAGAACCATGAGTAAGTTCCGGATTCTAATTGCATGGCAGGACCTCTTGGAGGAGTCTTTTTTCTAGCAGCTTTTGAATCTGAACCCTGCTTGATCCCTCTGACTGGGTGGAACACTGGGAATTTTCCTGGTAAGTGGGGGTGGAAGGGAAAATGGGTATTGTATAACCTCTGTATATAATCCTCTGCACTCAAGTATCTTTTATTAATTCCTGCCAGGCTTTCTGGTAGAGGGAAAATCTTCCCCCGACCGTCTATAGAAACGGACAGTCGGGGCCTCCATTCAGGAGCGCTGGTAGGGTTTATCGAAGAAAGATTCTCACGAACCCTGGTTTTGTGGGCCACCTCTGCCATGAGGGTGACAACATTCGTTGGAGCTTCCCCCTCTGCCTCGGGGAGCACTTTTTCCACATGTGTCATGGAATGGACCTTGGGATTTTTTGAACCACATTTTCCAGCCACTCTGTTGATTCTTGGAAAAGAATTTCTGAGGAGACAAAAACATTTGCCCAAGGCAGACAATATCTTACCATCTTTCTCACACCTGGAGAACATCTCTTTCACTTTAGGGCCAAAAAGGATAGTTCCATCAAAGGAAGTATCGATGAAATTGGACTTAAATGGCTCAGCAAAGTCGCACAAGCACATCCAGGCATGCTTCTTCATGGAAATGCCTGAACCTGTGGCTCTTGAGGTGCCTGCCACAATACTGAGGATTAACCTCATGGAGCTACTGGAAATAGCCTGTAGGGTTGACAATTGAGAAATTACGGAATCCTTAACTTCTGCAGATACGGTTCCTGAAAGAGTATTTGATAATTCTTTGGTCAATTCTCCTTGAAGTCTAACAAAATGTGCCAGATAGTCCAGCGATTGCAATGCAAAAGTCACTGAAGCAAAGACACGCTTCCCCAGTCTGTCCATTGCCTGTGACTCCCTGTTAGGGGGATGGCCAGAGGAACTCTCTTCGGCTGGTTCCTTTTTTGTTGCTGCAATAACGACCATGGCATATACTGGAAAAAGAAGTTATGTCCTTACCATAACGTTCCATGTGGAGTGTTCCCTCGCTTTGTGGTTACACATGGGTTGTTCCCGATCCTCGCTCGTGTCGGCCGACTGCAAGAAGCTCTGCATCGAGAAAGAGCTCGGACATCTAATACCCACAATCCCCTCTGCCTTTACCTCAGATCTCTTTGCACCAGACAAAAAGACAAACACAAATTGAACGTTCTTCCTAAGGGTGGGAAGGGTGAGTGGTGTATAAACCAGATAGAGATGAACACACCATGGAACGTTATGGTAAGGACATACTTTTTTTATGTGGAGAGTGTTCCCTTATTCTTTCTACATATACAATCTCCCTAGCCTCCCTCCTGACTCACTGAGGAGGGAGTTAGGAGGAGAAGGGTTGCAAACAGTGCAAAGGTTGCACCCTATCCTAGAAACTAAAGGTAAGCGAGCTGCGTGAGCCAAAGATGTAGACACTGATGCCACTTAGAAAGAGTTCGTTTCGTGAACTGCAAGACCCTTTCTGTCTGTCCGCAAAATCGATTAGTGCGTAGGATACTCTGTCAGAATGAAATATTAAATAAGGATGTTTGACCTAAAGGGCCTGAAGCTCAGACACTGTCTAGCAGAGATGTAATGCACTAGAAATGTAATGTTTTTCATGACAAAAAAAACTTCAATGTGCAACTTGCTTCTCAAAGGGTGGGGTGGCAACATCAATTTAGAAAGAGTTTAAGGTTTAAATTCCACGGTGGTGACTGACTGTCTGTGGTGGTCTGAAATGAAAAGAACTTTTAAAGGCTTTTTATTAACATAGTATAGCCATAATAATACATCATTCAAAACGCTTCCACTTACTTGAACCGGCGATGTAAGAACCGACCCTGGCAAAAAGGAAGCGGCAGCCAGCCTGCTAGGTGTGTGACATTTGGCGTTCATTGGAGACGAACAGATCGCAGGTTGGGCTGGCCCCCCCCTTCAAAAAAAATCTTCGCAACTGACTGTTTTTTTGGGGACCACTGGCACAATGTGTAGTATGCTCAGCCTGTCGGCTATATATGGCTATGGATGATGCAGATTGTACCCAGAATTGGTCCATTCGCCTTGACTGTCTCTGTCTGAAAAGATGCCCCCCCCTATCAGTTGGAATGACCATTGTGCAAACAGAAGCCATTGTAGCATTCTCATGTGCAGTCTTGAACAATTTTGCTGGGGACTTTTGGACGACAGTAGAAGGGAATGTTCTGTGATGGCTGTAGCAACGATTTTTCGAAATTTTACTGAGATGCCAAAGGTGTGTAAGTTGTTGGGTGCAATCCCTGGTTTGTATGTATCAGTTGGGTGGTGGGTGGCAGACAACCCTGGGGCTGTAGTCAGACCAAAAGGGCAGGCTCAAACTGATAGTGACTATGTGGTAGTATGCGCCCTTCAGATCTATATCGCCACATCCAGTCGTCCTGAGAATGGAATTTGGAATGGGTGTGGATAGAAATGGATTTGCCTGAGGGTATAAAGCTGCGCGACCCCCACTGCCTCCCAGAGCAGGACAGGGCCTCCTCCTCTCAGGAAAAGGTTTGCCAGGAGATTAAAGATTAACCTGTCACCTTGTGTTTTGTGACCCTCCGCCAGGGCAGCAGCTGCCTTCTAGTAAAGGAAGACTTGAAGGCTTCATAAGCGAACTATATAGCGCCATTGCCTTGAAGAGCAGCAATCGCCATTAACTCATCAAAGGGCGGAGTGACAGGAGGAGGAAGGGGGGGGCGCACCAAATGCCAAAAAAAAACTCATCCCTCCAAGGGGGGGGGGGCCAGTCCAGTCACCTCTGGGGGAGCATCCAAGAAGCCTCCGAGAGGAGGAGGGCACCCCCCAGGGTGGCTGAACACTGGTGCCCCCGACGGGACATGGGGCCGGGTGCAGAGGAGGATAACGGTCCTTTGTGGGGAGGAGAAGCTGGTGCTGATGTGGTTGTCTGGGTAGACAACACCTTCCTCATGGTCGAGGGCCCCCCCGGATCCCGGTATCTATCTCCCGGTTCTCGGTCCGACTCTGGTCCCGACCAAGGACGGACGGATCCCCCCGGTGACTCCAGGATCGATCGGATGGGAGGTGAGGGCTGAACGCCGACGAAAAAAAAAAGACGGTTCTGCGCACCTCCACAATCATCAGGTCAGCTTCTTCCGGCTCCAAAGACTGACAGGTCGTGAACATCAACTGAGAGGAGACCGAGATAAGCTTGGATAGGGCCGATGCTCCATCATCAGTTGCACCACCGGTCCACACATCGGTGTGGAAGGAAAGGGGAAAGAGCGAGTGAAGGGATGATCGGAGGCGAGCCGAGCAGAGAGTAGAGTCGAGAAGCTTTGAACACTCGCCCCCCGAAGTCTGGGAACCGTGATCTAACTAGACCCGAAGAGCTCGCCGATGACTTTGGCTCCGACGCCTTCCGGACTTCGAAGACACATCTTTTAGCCACACTGACAGCGTTTGAAGCCAGATTTTATTTTCTCAGACATAATCTTCAGTCAAAAGTGATCCAAGTAGGGGGTGGTAGGCGAAAGTATCGAATTCTCTACCACTCACACACCGTACTCTAACTTTAAATGACTAGATATTAAAGTTATCTGTAAAAGCCCTCGCTAGCCTCCAGCGCGTCGTATGCAGCAGCTAGAAACTAGGATCTGAGAGTAAGGGGCAGGGGGAGGGGATTGTGGGATGTCCGAGTCTTCTTCGTGCCCCCTTTTCCCCCCAAAACTGTCTGTCCACAGGTGGTGCCATTATCCTGTCCAGTCTTCAAAGTATTGGCTCTATGAAGTCAGGTTCCTTCTACGCCCAACTAGAGATCATGTCTACGAGCTCATCAGCAGGCGGAGTCGCCAAGGAAGTAGTGGGTCCTGTACCGAAAGCTTCTAGGAGAATGGATTCCTCTGGTGCAGGGTTGGAGGATGTCCAGCTACCTCTCTGTTTCAGATGTCGGATCTGTTGATACGGAGATCCACGAATCTGAGACTGACTGATTCAGATGACTGGGGTCCTGGAAATCTAAGACTACAAATGGAATTAGAGGAGGAACTTGCACGGGTGGTGTGGTGGAAGTTTGGACTACCTGACCCAGAGGAGCAGGCACCAACGGAAGACCAATATGCTCCTGAGCTGAGAGAATCTTCCTCACCACTCTCTCATCTTCTTCTGTGAGACTTCTAGAAGAACAAGCAGAATAAATGGAGGAGGATGCTGGTCTCTGCAAAAAAGGAGATGGAAGCTGGTACTAGGTCAACCAACAGAGAGTATCTAGTACGAGGACAATAGAGAATTTCCGAGGGTTGTGTCTGATCCAATGGTTGCATCTGATACCACTTTGATGGAGCTGGAGCCATAGAAATTGACATTTAGGTTGTAGGCTTCGAAGTAACAGTCAGATCTGAAAGTATTGCTTTTTTCTGATCTGGGGTTAATACTGGAAGTTTAGCAGTCCATTTCCATGAAGAGTCAGTGGAGGATTTTGACGATGTAGAGGGCTTCGACTTTGGGGACTGGGATATGGCTTCTCCAAAGGAAGAAGGAAGTAGGCCTTTTCGAGCAATCCTCCTGTAGGTGTAATGGACCCAGGCAGTACGCGCAAAGGGAATGTGCACCTGAGATAGGCAACTTATGTCCACATTTGGAATATTTTTTGAATCCTGCAGGTTTGTCACTCGTTTTTTCTACTATAACTAAAGATCAAAATTCTAAGATAAGAAATTAATAAGCAACTTTTTTTTTTTTTTTTGTTAAAACAGACTGAAGAAGGAAGGAGAAAGTACAAGAATACCACCAATGGTAACCAGAACTACGACCAGGTCATAAGGAGGGAGAGTGAAAAAAAGTAAACGAAAAGATTACAACCCTCAAGTTCGACAGAGAAGGAGAAGCAAGGAAATACCAACAATGGTATATCAGGAATATGACAGTCATAAGGACAAGGGAGAAAGGCAGAAAGGTGAAATTTGAAAGTACAAACAGTAAAAACAGCAAGGGCTAAAACAGGTATAATGCAAACTATGGAGAAAAAAAACTGTTGATAGAAGAGTTTTAAGAAAAAAAAAAAAGTACTTAACTGAATATGTTTGAGAAAGACTGGTTGACCACGTCTGTTAGCTAGAAGTGGCAAACTAGATCTGAGGTATTTGGCACAGTGCATTGTGGGTAAGGGAGAAGCTTGAGAGATCTGGCGGCTGCAAACTGTATTACTGGCAGAGTCGGTTCCGATGGATCAGATCTGAACCCATTTGTGAGGACAGAATGAAGAGTGACAACATCAGATCAGCTGTTCAGCATACAGAACATACAAATTTAGTGAACTTGATACAGTTCCACAGAGTAACTCAAACTTTACACGATGTGAGTGCATATACAACAAAAAGAAAGGACAGAGAAAACCTTTGCTCATGATCTTTAACGAACATATAGGGGAATGGAAAATAATAAATCTAGAAATTGATCAGAGAGTACATATATTACAGATGTGCATTATGACATAGTTCTTATACCCACGATAGACATTCTGGGAGTTGCCAAGAAATAACCTACTAAAAAGGTGAAACAGGTAAGCAAGGTAGGAGGAAAATATATGGTGGTTGGGAAAGAATCATGGAAACAAGTTAAAAAGGAGTATTAATAGGGCCTGAAATAAAGGACTGTCTGCAGACCTGCCTGACAGTTAAGAGATTTATTAGCATGCTTTATACAGTCTAATAGATAGACATTGTTTCTATCTACTCTTTAACCTGACAGGTGGCAAAAGGAATTATAGAGCTTTTTTCACTGGTTAGTTTCTTTCTTGAATGATACTTAAATACTCAAGAGTACATCTGTGGGCTTGTATTTTCTGATAAGGCCTGTAAAAACTACAAGCACTGTTGGCGACTCCCTGCTAGTTAGTTTCCCACCCACCATCCTATTCCCTGCTATGCTTTTTAAATTATAGGATATGTACTTACCATATCTTAGTATGTGTTTGCCCACTTTCATTCTTCCTCACCGATGGGTCACGGATCCGATCCTTTGATCTGACCTGGTCACATTTACAGAAACTAGAATTCAAGTCTTGAGCTTCTCCCATTTCCCATAATGCTCTGCCCTCTGCCTAACCTCCTCAGATCGAGTTTGCTGCCTAAATACCTAACGATACATAGTAAAGACGGAAAGGAAGGAAGAAACCAGAGGCTCAAATCAGGAACATCAAGTTCCCAAGCAGTTTTCCACAGGTCTTCTAGAAACACTGGGTTTGGGGGGGGGGTGGCTGGGAGGGAAGGTGAGGAAAAATTAAAGTGGACAACACAGATACCAATTTATGGTAAGTACATAACTTATAAATTGGATGCTGTCCCTTTGATTCTTCCTCATGGTTGGGTCAGAGTCCCTACCTATACAACCCCTGGGTGGCCTCAAGGAAGGATATGCCAGAGCACTGCAGAACCAAAAGAAGCCCTGCTTCTGGAGATAATGTCGAATTTGTAATGTGTGACAAAGGTATGAGTTTTCGACCAGGTGGCTGCAGCATAAATACTGTCCACTGATTCTCTGGAAGAAAAAGCAGATGACACAGACATGGACCTAGGTGAATGGGCCTTAGGAGGATGAGGCAATTGCAGCCCATTTTTTGGAATAAATCACAGTAATCTATTTAGCTAGAGTAACTTTAGAAACCACCTGACCAAGATGGTTAGGTGAAAAGGACACAAATAGTTGATCCGTCTTTCGACAATGTTTATGGAGATAAAAACATAGCTGTCTATGAACATCATGCAAATGTAACATATGTTCCCCCTTGTTTGAGAAATTTGGAAAGAAAATTGGCAGTTCTATGGAATGCTACAAATTAGATTCTGTGGCTACCTTGGGCATAAAGGAGGGATTACTATGAGGGGACACTCTTACCTTCATGAAAAATTATGATAGGAGGCTTAGATGACAGAGCCTGAATTTCCAAGACCGTTTTGCTGACATAATGGCAACTTTTAGTCTTCCAAGAAAGAAGCTTCAAGTCAAAATCACTAGCTGGTTCAAAGAGTTTTTGAGTTAGACCTTGTAAAACAATGATAAGATCCCATGGTGGAGAATGATCTTTAACTGGAGGTTTGAGAAGAAAGATTCCCTTCATGAAGGCCTTACATAGTTTGGATGTAGTGGGAGAACCAAAAAGATTTCCTGAATGGAAGTTTGAAATGGCTGCCAGCTGAACTTTAATAGTAGAAAAACTGGGTCCTTCTTTGAAAAGAGGTGTAAGGAAGAGAAGAATGGCTAAGACTGGAGCTGAAAAGATATCAATGTTTTCTTTGAAAACCCAGAAAACATATCTCTTTACTCTATAAACCTTCTTGGTGGACAGTTTTTGGAAAGCTAGTACAATTTCTTAAACAGAGGAGAAAAGCTTGGAACTCTGTACATTTACTGGAACTACAGAAACCAAGCTGCCAGTTTGAGGGAGTGTAGGCTGGGATGATGATCCTCTGATGGGTGACAAAGGAGGTTAAGTTTGGGCTCCAGTATCCATGGAGGGGATCCCCTTCTAATACTCGAATGGACATATCATCGAATTTCAGTTTTGTGAGATGAAAATCATGAAACGAAATACTCGAATAGTGAATTTTTCTCAGTTACTTGCCCACATCTCCTTTTCTACACCATAGTGCGATCCTGGAGTTGGTATATATAGTTAGGAGGGTGTGGGAGATGAAGCCTCCCCACCTAGATGGGTTTTATTTACTCTGATGTGTGTTTACTTGCCCTGGGAAAAATTCACCATTTGGGCATTTTGTTTTCACGATTTTCATCTCGCAAAAATGAAATTTGATAATATGGCCATTTGAGTACTAGAAGTAGATCCTCATGGAGGATATTTCAGGCGAGACTAGAGAAAGGGGAAAAAATCTGATGAGGCCAGTAGGGGGCAATGAGGATTTCTGAGGTCTTCAACCATTGTGCTTTCTGTAAAAATTTTGGGATCAAGGGTAGAGGAGAACAAGCGTACAGGAGACAGGAAGGCCAATCATGAACTAGAGTGTCCCTCTGGGATAGCCCTGTCAGGGGGATCAGAGCAAAATAGCTGCTGCACTTGTTCCTCTGAGATGATGCAAAGAGATCGCAGCAGGGTTGGCCCCAACAGCTGAAAATCAAGTTTACTACCAACTGATTGAGGGACCACTTGTAAGGGTTCAGAATGGACCTGCTTAGTCTGTCTACTAGAACGTTGGCTTCCCCAGTATGTGAGTTGCAAGCAGAAAGCGGCCTGAAGACATCCCCCATTCCCATACCTTCATGGGCTCTCTACACAAGCGATACAAATGGGTTCCTCCTTGCATGTTGATGTACAAGACCAGTGACATGTCTGTGTGAACTGCAATAGTTTCTAGAGAGAGAACATCCTGAAAGGCTTACAACGAAACTGGTCTCTACGACAGTCCACATGCCTTGGACCATCTTTCCCTTGAAATGCTCACCCCCCCCCCAACTGTGAAGAGTCTTTAGTTACCGTGGCTGTGGGAGATGGAAGAAGGAATGGCCTGCCAATCGTCAGGTCGTGTGGCAGAAGCCACCATTGGAGATGCTTTTTGGAAATGGTGTCAACTTGATAGGAACAGATAGAGGCTGATAAAGAATAGACTATTGAACAGTCAAGGTCCATTGAAGTATCTGCATAAAGAACCTTGCTAATAGAACCAGAACAATGCCAGCCTCCATAGATCCAAAAGCTTGAAGTATCATCAGTTTTGCTGATGGAGATGGCCAGTCTAAAATTGCTCAAACATAGTCTCTCAACATCTGTATGGGATGAGAGGGTAGAGATGTTATCTGCTTTGATGTGTCCAAAAGAGCCGTGATGAATTACAAACTCTGTAACTGGAGATAGGTTTGATTTTGCCAGGTTTATGGTGATGCCCAGATGACTGGAAATTCATAAAAAGTAATCCCTGGCCTGAATCAGTTGATGCCTGGTTGGGGCAGTGAAGAGCCAGCTGTCTAAATGTGGAAACACCAGGAATCCTTGCAGTCTCAGGTGAGCTGTGACTACTGCCAAGCATTTGGTAAACACCCTGGGGGGGCTGTGGTGAATCCAAAGGACAAAGCCCTGAAATGATAGTGACTGGCTCCCAGCTGAAACTGTTGACAATTTCTGGAGTGTCTGTCTATTTTGATGTGATAGTACACATGCTGTAAGTCTATAGAGCACATCCAAATGTCCTTTCGCAACAGCGATAAAATGGGCTGAACCATAACCAAGCAGAACTTTGCCTTTTTTACAACAAATTCAGGATGCTTAAATCCAGAATGGGTCACAGATCCCCAGTCTTCTTTGCCACTAAAAAGAAGTGGGAACAAGTACTAAGTTCTGAATCCTTTTTGCCCGGTTGGGACTTCTTGGATAGGTTCATAGGTTCATACCAGGCTATCTGCCCAAGGGCATTTATAAGCCTAGCCCATAGTTATGTGGCTTTCGCCACCCCTTAGTTGAATAAAAAAAATATATATCATTTTTTTTGCTGTCTGTCAGCAGTGACACTGGAAGTAATCCCTGGGGTATATCTCTACGTCTCCCATCCATTGGTCAAGATCCTCTTGAACAAGGGGCCTCAGGAGTGCTCTGCCTCATGTTTTGGGATTTTTTGTAGGGAGTCTCTGGAGTCTCTGGGTGATGAATCTGTCCCTCTATTTATATCACGTGTCAGCCGTTATCTCCGCCCCGCCTTGTGGTTCTGAGGATCCTAGATTTGAGGTGATTTGAGGTGAAGCATATTTCTCAAATGGCCTTTTGACATGGCCACATATGAGCTCACCCAGTCACCCTCTGAGCACTGCGGAGAGAGACTGAATAGAGCTGGGGACATATAAGACATATAGCATATCCTTTTTATTTTTTGGTGAGGAACTTGAGAACGCTTTTGGGGCTGTTCAAGCTGCAGCAGGTGTCTGGTCAGTTGTACTCAATCATAGGTCTAATGGGCATTGGTCAACAGGGACGATGACCTCTGTGACCTGATCAGGGGACGATGAATCCCCTCTTGATCTAGATGAATCACTTTCCTAACTACTTTAGCAACATGAGTGTCAAAACATAACTTCAACAACAACCTAGTCTCTTGCGATGAACACTGTCAACCTGGTGGGGATTTGTGCTGATTTGCCATTTCCGCTAGGTGGATGGTAGCTCAGTAGGTGCAAGGGTATGTACTATTTTTTAACACTTTTTTTGGCTTTCTAGGACGCAGGCGTTTTACTGAGCTGTTAGGCCTTGGCCAGGTATCTGTTGTGTCTGTCTGTTTTTTCGGTTATTTTGTGGAGTGTGTTTTCAGAACTATGTTCACATTGTCACCATGTGCACTTTGTGTATCTGCGTCCTGTGTCAGCTTGTAACCTGCGAAAGAGTTGACTGAGCTGAAGAACTGGCCACCACACCGGGGCTGGACCTCTGACGACATTCCCTGCAACTCTGACCCTGTGGGTTCATGGCTCCAGCATGGCAACCTGTAGGTTCTTGGTGATGAGTTTTTCGCAAAGTTGATTTTTATTTTGTGTGATGGGTGTTTGATTGTGAGGATAGGTGAGATTTTGCCCAGGTCGAGGTGGGCGAAATATACCTGGCCTTTCCAAAGATCTTTGTCTCTGTTGTGGCGAAAAAAAGTCAGCCAAGTTTAGAGGTTTGGAAGTTGCAAAAAAGTTTAGGAGCAGGAGAAAGTCAAATAAAAGCAATGTGTTATGTGTTTTCCATCCACAAGTGATCCTCTCCTTTATGAGTTTATTTATGAGTTGGCAGCTAATGCCAGGTAATTTCTGGCAGTATGGTGGGGCACCAATTTCCAGTGGCACATGGAGTCACCGTCTTTGGAACTGGGACCACATGGGCGTCAGGAGGTGAACAAAGTACATGTAACTGTAATTGACTCTTGAGTTCATGAAGCACAGGGCACACCACAGGGTCCACATGGATGCTGTGTTTTCTTCAGCTGAGGGGCAGTTCCTTTCCCATGGATGCTGTGTTTTTGCCTTAGTGAGGCAGTTCTTGGGGGAAGCAATAGATGTTTGGGGAGCTACAATCCTCTGGGGGGAGGGAAGCTCCTATTGAACCTGTGGGGCCAGTAAAGTTTGAACATGTGTGTAGGTTCAGTAATTTTATCATATGTTTAGTTCCTCCTAGGTTTCTAACATAGCTAAACAGGCCTAATTTGCCTTCCATATCTGCTAACATTTTTCTTTTCTAGTTTTCTGCCTAAAGATTTTTTGCTCATTTTTTCCTTGTTATTGTTTTTTTTTCTTTATTTACTTACTTTTACTTTTTACTTTTTGTCTACACTTTCAAGTTTTAATTGTCAAGATTTGTGTTTGTAGCTATTGTAGGCTTTAACTCTGGGTCTTTGGTACAGAGAGTCTTACTTTTTGTTTGGCTGGGGTCCCTTATTTGGTGGACTTGGCAGTGGTAGAGGTACATAGTTGCTGGTGGATTCGTAGATTTGTTTGTATTCAGCGGTTTGAGTAATGTTGGCATTTAGCAGAGCAAAGGTAGAATTGTTTGAGAATTAGTGAAGAAGTTGGTCTGAAGAATTTTTTTGTTTCTTTTTAGTTTTTTGTTTCATTCACAGGTGGGTTTAGGATTGAGAAGTTTCTGTGGTCTGATTGTGATCTGATGATTGGAGTTGATCCCGGTTCCAGAATTGATCATTTATGATCCATGATGATGATCTCAGGTATGAGTATGTTTGTTGTGTGCTTTGAGTTTATGAACCCAGGAATCTGGGGGTATGAGTTCTCCCTCTTGTGTTTTCTCCCACTGGTTATGTGGGTAGTTGAGTAGTAGTTAGTGTCCAGGTATCTTTAGTATTTAAAACTGGAGTATTTTAGGTCCTCCAATGTTTTCAGGAAGGCCATGTAGGGGTGGCCTGTCACATGAGACAAATTGCAGAGCAGTACTACCTAATGCTTCATGCTACTCACAGGGAGTCAGTGTATCCTGGCTGAGTTCCCTGCATGTGTGAGATGCATGGCCTTTAACCAGAGCAGTCTTGCTCCTTGAGTTGGGACACCCCTTCTTGAACCCCGTTGTCGTCCGTTGCATGGGGCATTGCTGGGGGGGGTGGGCTTATGTGGAATGGGATTTTGGTCACAGGGGGGGAACAGACCCTTGAACCAGGTTTCTGTCACAGCACAGACATCTGTGTTCTCCATATTGAGAAGGGCCATCATTGAGTTGAGACTTCTGGCATTGAGCAGCATTGTGAGCCTTATTTTTAGAGTTTCTTCCTTGTGTGCATCTTGAGTGGTAGGTCCTTGAGTTTGAGCCTTTGCACACTAGCACTATGGGAAGGTGTTTTGCCCCCCGCAGAGAGAGCCAGGGGGTGCAGGGCCCAGGCAGCCTTGTTGTGGCAGAGCCCTTCATATGCATCTTAAGCAGGGCAGACAGGTTCCCAGGGATCCAGTTATCATAGGAAGCAAATTAAGCCCATTATTAAAGGCATCAACTTATCAAGAGTATTGTGATCACATTCTGGGACACATGGATGCCAGGTGAAGGTCAAGCCCATCATCAGAGATCAGGTTATACCTCAGAGAGCTCCTCGTGTCCCTTTTCATGGTCAAAGTGCAGGTCTCAGGCACAGACAGGTCAAGACCACTACGTTTGCCTCATACTGTGAGATCTAGGAGGTACGTCTAGGTGGCGTGCGCCAGACTCTTTTTTGGAGTAGTTTTTGAATTTCTGATACTGCAAACTCCCTCTGACCGGGTGTAACACCTGGGCGTTTTTGGTTTCTCTGGGGGTTAAAGGAAAAAGGGAATGTAATAACCTCTGCATATAATCTTTAGCACCCAACTGTTTTCTGTTACAGTGGTCCAGGTGGCTGGGTGCAGGGAAAAATGACCCCCGACTGCCTCCAGAGTTGAGCAGTTGGGCAGCACTTCATAAGCGCTGACAGGACTCAGAGAAAGGCTCTCTGAAGTCCTGATTCTGCAGTCTCCCTCTGCCCCAGGGGTGGCGTGTCCCACTGAAACTTCCTTCTCTGCCTCTGGAGGAAGAATCCCCGCACTGATCCCGGGAACACCCTTGAGATTTTCGGAACTTGTTTTTCTTGCCACTCTGCTGGTTTCTGCAGAAGGTGTGATGAGGGAGCAAAAACTTAACCCAAACAGCAGACAAGGTCTTCCCTTCCTGCTCGCTGTGGGTTAGGGTATCTTTGACAGATGGCCCGAACAAAGAGGAGCCAAATAGGGTGTTAACAAAGGACACCTTAAAAGGTTTCGCAAAGTCATAAAGCTTCATCCCGGTGTGCTTTCTAATAGCAATACTTGAGCTGGCTGCCCGTGAAGCTATCTCAGTGGAATAGAAGATGAGCCTCATGGAAGAATTGGACAAGGAAGAGTTGCCAGTTGGGGGGGAAACTTTCTTGAAGTCCTCTGCCGACGTGGTCTCTGCTAGAGTTGTAAAGCTCTCTGACTAGCTATCTCTGCAACCGCGTAAAGTGTATCAGGTAGTTTAATGCTCTCAGCGAGAAGGTGGGAGAAGGGTAAACGTGCTTACTAAACCTGTCCATCTCTCTGGACTATCTGTTCGGCAGATGGACATTGGTGCTCTGTTTGGCTAGCTCCTTCTTGGTAGCTGCTGCCACAACCATGGCATCTACCAGTATACCCCTAGTCCAGTATAGTTCGTCTTTAGGCAGGGACAAGAATTTATCTGGTCATTTTGGAATTGGTTTGATCATGTCCGACTCCTTCCAGGCTCAGCGGGAAACTAAATTCACAAATTCGTCCACTGGGGTGCCAGGACATAGATGGGCCTGTCCAGAAAGCCTCCAAAAACACAGACTCTTCCGAGAAAGGAGTTAGGGCTGTCCAGTCACCTCTCTGTCTGAGGATGTCTAAAATATCTCCAAAGGAGATGTCCTTCTGTGGTGATCATGGGGATCCTTCCCCTTCATCAAAATCTGTGTCAGCGGTAAGGGGCTCCAAAGGGGAGTCAATGTGCCTCCTCTCTTGCAAGTCTTCTCATGAGGAATCTCCTCTGTGGGAAGTTCAAGGAAGGTCTCAAAAGAAGGAGTGCCCTCTACGGGAAACGTTTGGGGGCTTCATGGTATGGGCTGACACTGGACAGGTATGATGGGCTCAATTCTCCGATCCAAAGAGAACTGACAAGGAGGGTCATAGCGCAGAAAGACTGGATCTCTTGAAATGGAGAGGACCTTTTCTATGACTTGGAAAGCCAATGGACACAGAGAATCCTTCCCTAACTCCCCTGGAAACAAAGCAAATGAAGGAAGAGAGGGTAGGGATCTCCAATCCGTTGTTTCCAGGTAGAACCAGATCTGAAGTGTCGAGCACCAAAGCACCAATGGAAGTGATGGGAACCTCTCCCTCTGGATGTGATGGGGACATCCCAGATCAAAGACCCACTGGGATCCGATGACATCGGAGCAGAGGAAGTCAGGGCAACAGTCAGAAAGATGACTCCTCAGATCCAACCCCCAGAGGGGATGGAACAGGCAAACACCCCCCCCCCCCCAATCTGGATTTAAGTCTTGAGGATTTTCTGCATCATCCTGTTGACGCTGATCTCCGAAAGGCTCCTAGAAGACCTCAAGGAAACTAATGATGATGGTCTAGAATGCCTAGTCGGTGTCTGCACAATTCTGGAAGGCACAGAAGGGGATGCAGATCTTACAGTCAACTCCAGGGTTCGACTTCTTGCTCTCGGATCTGAAGCAGAAATGGAGGGTCTCGGAGAACTGGCTAATAAGGTGGTACTGGTCAGATCCGAGGAGTGCTTCGGATCCACCAGAGCTGAGGTTGGTCTATGACCTGACAACAGTTGGATCCGAGGGTTTTGAAAGCTTGGATGGTGGCTCCAAAGAAGCCCTCGAGGACTTATGAGGGTACTTCATTGGATCCACAGATCCAACCACACTCAAAGGGGTTTTGAGCCACTGGAGAGACAGAACAGAAGCAGGTAAGTATTAACTTGTTCTTGTGGTTGGCAATGGCCCTGGGTTTAAATCTTTCACAAATATAACATGCTAACTGCAGATGTTTTGGCCCCAGACAATATACACACCTATTGTGAGCATCAGAATGAGGTATTGTGTGCCCACATTCTGTGCACAGTTTAAACCCAGCAGGCTTGTCAGACATTGTGAAAGAGAAACTGCAAACATGCACCTAGAAGTATCACAACCAGAAGGAGACAAATATATGCACCTATCTAGCTACACCAAAAACACGAGATACTAAGCAGGAAGCAGCAATACAAGCAGGAACACAGAAACTAATGCCACATTTTTCTAAATTATACATGTATTTCTTTCCTATTTTTGTTTATTTGTAAACTACCAGCAAGAAAAAAAAGCATGTGCCGAAAAAAAAGCATGTGCCAAGGCCTGACAAAAGCACAAAACGAGAGGAGAAAGTTAATTTATAACACTGCACAAACTAAAGGGAAGAGAGGACAAAGAGAAGAAATAAGAAATAATTAGAAACAGAATTAAACTATTTATCTGCCAAAAAACACAGACCACTACTAAGAGATTCTCATTCTAATAACCCAAGACTCAGGAAGACTGACGTCTGTCACTGCTGGCAGCAAGAGAGAACTGAGGAGGTTAGGCAGAGGGTAGAGCATTATGGGAAGAGGGAGGAGTTCAAGACTTGTATCCTAGTCTATGTAAATGCAGCTGACTCTGATCTCTGTGACCCAACAGTGAGGAAGAATGACAGGAACAACATCAGACCTTGGTGATTTTCACCCTGCCCACCCTTACTGTAAATTGAGCTTTGCAAGCTCCTCCCTTCCTACACTCTTGAATTATTTATTTGCCTTTATTTGCAAGTGCATTTTGCCTTGCATTGTCTGTTCTCTGATTAATTGCTTTGAATTCATTATCTAGTTAGTTGTTGGATAAAGCAGCACATTTTTATCCTCTAGCAAGTTTTTTTCTCTGTTTTCTCATCAAGAGGACTGGGGATTTTCCATCTAGTGGCATTGTATGGTAGCCTGGTCTGTATAGGTTGGGAAAACACACTAGAGATTCCTGCGTGTAGTTGTTTTATTGGCCAGAGGGCTTATTAATCTGCTTACCTTGTTTTTAGTGCCCATATAAATTCTGCAAGTTGAGTAGCTCTTGGCTCATTTTCTCAAAGTGAAATACTTTTATTTAATAATCACACTTTTATACACTGTTTAAAGTACACTGCTGTTCCTTGTGCCTTTCTTTAGGTTTATGTTTATTTGTGGTAGCACTACACTTGACTTTGTATACTCTTTTACTGAGGTTTTACATTAGGAGGACGGGATTATTCATCTAGTGGCAGTAGGTGTTTGCCTGGTCAATATGAGTTGGTAAGCACACAAAAGGACTCTACATATAGTACTTTTACTGGCCAGAGGGCTCAGTAGTCAGTTTTCTGTATTTCCAGTGCGGTATAAATTTGGCCAGTTTGCAAGGAGCTGCTTATTATGCCAGTGCCCTGTACAGACAAACATCTAGAAGCAATTTTTTCCTTTAGAACTGCCCATAAAGCAGTGCCCTGTAAAGCAGTAAGCACAGAGAAAATATCTTGCACACTGATAAACTTAGAGCAGCTTGTTTACACAGAGTGGCAATACGGTTACATTTTGTAATTTATAGCCTACTCTGCTACAATGACCCCCCTCCCCCGACAAGCTTAGAGCAGCTAGTTTGCATATGGAGTGGCAATACTTTTATATTTAATATTTTATAGCCTAGTCTGCCTCCACCCCCCCACCACCACCACCACAAAAACATCCTTCTGTTAACTCCTGTATGCCACACCCTTGTAGCTCACCAATTATGTGACAGGACAACATGGATATGCAATTTCCTAATTTATCTGCAACCAGCCTGGTGCATATGGGTATCTTGACACAAAGTAGCAATTGGTTCATGTTTACTTTCAACACTTAATCCTTACAATAACAGATACAGTATGTGAGAGGTGTACATACACAATGTCACTGAAGACTAAACACTAGCACAGAAGCCCACATAAGGTTGTCAAAATCATACACACACCACTCCCTACACATAGACCAACATAAGCTGAGGCACTTAAATCAATCTTACTAAACTAGAACAATCACCAGCAAGAGTATCCTCAACAAACCCAAAAGCTCTCAACAAAGGCAGCACCTGTAATACATACAGCCTCAGGTCAGTGGAGCTCCAAATACAAAGTCCATAGGGCAAATGAACACACTTTGCAGGACACTAGTCACAGGGGACTCCACTGCAAGACATACTGATGCCCCCTCTAACAAGGCTGAACAAGGAAAAGATACCAGTTAGTTGCCTATCTGGAGGCAGGATCTGCCAAATTGCACAAGCATTCAAGTCACTGCACCACAGGTACCAGTACTGATTCCATCATAGCCCGTTTTGGTGTAAATGACCTGAGATGTATTTCCCCTATACTATATGAAGAGAGAGACTGTAGATCTCTCCATGTGTCTCATGCTGGTATGAGCATCGACCTGGGAGGTTGGTGTAAAGGTTACAGTATTTACCTAGACAAAAAGCAAAATGGACCAACTCTGCAGTGAACCAAGCCCGAGAAAACAACATGTACAAAAAGGCAAACGCAGACTTGGAAACGCCAAACAATACTTATTAAAAAACAAAAAATTAGAAGCAGCAAAGCTTTCGGGTGTATTAACCCTTCTTTAATGCATTAAAGATAAAGATTCATTCAAGACTAGCTTATACAGTCATTCAAACTAATCACATGACACAGCCCAATTGTTATTTAAAAACACAGCCAAAAAGGTCATTATATAGATTTAAGACATAAAAACTATTAATCATTTCTAAATATAAATATTGCAATATAATCATAAATAGCAAAAAATACATAATACATATGTTACTGAGTTATTTAGTGAAGACAAACTTGTTTCTTCTTTAGAATAAGTTTAATGTTAACATTAGCATGTAAACCAGGTTCCAAATCAGCTTGCATAAGTAAAATCCAATTATATTCACAAATTTCTAATCTATTGCTCAGGTCCCCACCTCTTCGATTTTTATATATAATCTGTATGGCTCTAAAATTAAACTCATAATCTCTACCCTTGTCGATCACATGCTTAGCCAATTCATTCATATTAATTCTCCTATGCATCTCTGAATAATGCTCAGTGATATGGTTCTTTAATTTACATGAACACTTCCCTATATAAAATGAACATTTAATGCAAGTGGCCAGATATAAAATATTAGATGGGGTCTATATTAGATGAACGAAAGTTCATCTTAGCGAACGCTCACATGAGCGAATATTGCGGAACTCGAAACCGCAATTGCGAGATCGCGATACAGTGAAGATGGGAATATTTTCCCTTTCCTCACTGTAGTGCGATCTCGGAGTTGGAATATATATTTAGGGAGGGTGTGGGCGGCGCTGCCCCCCACAATTGCAGTTTCGAGTACCTGGATATCCGCTCAGGTGAGCGTTCACTAAGATGAACTTTTGTTCATCTAATATAGACCCTATTAGATGTATTACAGGTAGGGAAACAGAGAAAATAGATTTTTTTTTTTTGTTCTCGGACGAATAAAAAACTCTTCATTTACTATATATTTACAAGCTACACAATTAAAACATGAAGAAGTGTGTGTTCTATTAGATGGACAATTTGTCATAATAGTCTATGTACCTTTATAACAATCTTTCTCAAATTCAAACAATTCCTAAAGGAAAATAGTGATTTGCTGCCTATAATTCCTCTAATTTCAGGCATAGATTCAAGAATGCCCTGATTTTTTGTGATCATTTCCTTCACTTGATTAGTATGTCTAGTGTAGGTAGTATTATAACGCAAAACATCCCCTCTTTTCTGGCTATTTTTATTTCTATTTATTTTTATGCGTGCTTTAAAATATGGTCTAGCAGAATAGTCTGTCATTCATGACAGCATTTCTGACATCATTCAAGAACTGCTTCTCATAACCTCTCAATAAAAATTCTTCTGTCATTTCATTCATTTGTTGACAGCATTTAACATCATCAGTATTTAATCTGCTTACTCATAGAAATTGACTTCTAACTATCCCCTTGAATGTATGGGGTGCATGCATGCTAGACTTGTGAACATACCAATTAATTTGTACTTCCTTTCTGTAAATGCATGTGCTAATCCAATCACCTAACTTACATCAAGGAAACTAAATTTTTTATCAGATGAATTAAGGTTACATTTCAGAAATCTGGTGGTCCTATCCAGATATTTCACAAACTCAACTAGTTCATTGTATTGGCCTAACCAGATCAGAAAACATCATCTATAAAACACTTATAGTATGACACTTTAGATCTATAAATAAATTCCTTCTCCCATTGATGTATTAAGATATTGGCATATTATGTATGGATTTCTGAAATCTAAGCAATGGCTTTTTTGGCTGTGTTTTTAAATAATGACTGGGCTGTGTCATGTGATTAGTTTAAATGGCTTTATAAGCCTGTTAACTGAACTAAATAACTATAGACCAATTGCAATATTGTCTCCACTATCTAAAATTCTTAAAAGAATAGTTCATAAGCAGGTTATTGACTACCTACTTAACAACAATCTCCTAACTAATACCAAACGTGGATTCAGACCATACCATAGCACAACCACCACACTAATGTCTTTCATTAATACTGTCAACTTCCATAGGACCAATGATAACTATGTTTCTTCTATCTTCCTAGACCTGTGAAAACCTTTGACATGGTCTCTCTTACTAACCTACTGAATACCCTCGCTGACATTCAATTCTCAAAACTCCACACTTGCATGGTTCCAAGATTACCTCACAGGACGGCAACAAGCCGTCTCTTTGCAACAAACTCAATCACACCTACTACTGGTCAATCTTGGAGTGAATCTATCTATCTTAGGCCCACTTCTGTTCTCTATATTTACTAACAAACACCATCTAGCAACCACTCATGTATCACTCAACCAGTATTCAGAAGACTCCACAGTGATCTGTTCTGCACCCTCTCTGTTGGATCTTCAGACTTTAACTCAAAAAGCCATTCAAGAAATAGAGCCCTTGCTTACAAATGCTAATATAATCTTAACCCCCACCCAAAAAAAAAACTAATGGTCTTCCTCCCTAATAAAGCTGCTCTCCCCAACACCTTCTTCATCTCCTCAGTTAACAATACCATCGCCCCATCATCACACACTAAACATTTAGGAGCAGAAATCAACTGCAAACTTAAATTTGATATTCACATTTCCCAGACAGTGAAAAAGGTGCATAAACAACTAGGTACTCTATACAGGAATAAACACTACTTTACCAAAAATACCAAAATAGCTATTGCCCAAACACACTTAAATCTCCACCTTATTGTACGCAGTTCCTGTTCTCACTAATCTCAAGAAATCTGAATTACAAAATCTTGAATCCTGCTATAATAAAGTTGCAAGATATGCCAACTAGATCACACCACTGCCTTGCACTCAAGCAACTCAACTGTTTAGAGCTCCCCCAGCTCCTACACTATACACAACTAATAATGGCCCACAAAATCCGCTCAGATCCGGAAAAAAATACCAGCCTTACAAACTCTTCTTCAACCCTATGTTACCAACAGATCACTACATTCCACTAACAAACAACAAATAAAAACCTACTTATCCAGAAACCAAGCAGGAGATTCCCTATTTGCTAACTACATAGGTAAAATCTGGAACGAACTGCCAGTAAACATTATCTCCATAACATCCTTACCTCTATTCAAAACTAGACTAAAAAAACACTTTCTTAACAAGTCGCTCTGCCCCTGGCTGACTGATAGCAACTCCCTCTCAACTGTCTCCTCTACAAATTTTCCTGGCTAAATAAACACACAAACTATGATTATTTTATACCATCATAATGTAACCTACCTTCTAAATGAAATACACTATGGGATCTTACTTATACTACAATCTTATTTTCTATCTATATTTTATTAGACTTTGAAGTATTGTATTACTTCCATTTATTAGTGTTATTCATATCTGATATGTCTATGTACTAGCTTGGAGCTTTTCTCCCCGAGCCTCAGCTGAAAAAGGACAGGTGTTCAGTCGGACTTTCCTGGTAAACAAATGTAAAATAAAATAAATAAGCTAGTCTTGAATGAATCTTTATTTTTAATGCACTGAAGAAGGGTTGCTACACCTGAAAGCGTTGCTGCTTCTAATTGTTTTTGTTTTTATAATAAAAAAGTATTGTTTGGCATTTCCAAGTCAGTGTTTGTCTTCTTTATAGTATTTACCTCACAAACACAAAATACAAGGTTTGATTCTCTCAAAAGGGAGACTGGCTAGGTTTAAAATGGCTCACAAGGGCAGGTAGCCTAGTATTTGACTATGAACTTATGGGAAGCAGATTACCTTCACCAGGATGATGCCACAATTGCCAACAAAAGAAGACTGATTTTAACAATTGGCTGAGTTTCTGGTGTCAGTCTAAGGGGATCCAATATTTGTCAACATGAAAAGACATGGTTAATATACCATATTGCTTTATCAAGGATGGTCTGCACCTGTCTCTTCCTGGTTTTCAACTACTGGTTAAAACGGTACTCTACCCCAAAGAAGTTTTTTTATGCAATGCCAAATTGACAAACCTACCGACAAATCAAAATCAACTCAACTGAACTTCAAAGTGTAAACCTCCTCCAAGCCATGTTCATCCTGGAAAATTTAGACATTTGTGCAGTTACAAAGACATGGTTTAAACCTGCAGAGAGTATCCCAGCAATGCAAGGTTTCATTTCCTTCCACACTTTTAGACCAGTAGCTGCACAGACAGGGACTAAAGGTGGATGTGTCTCCATATACATCAACAGGCATACCTCTAGGTTGGCTAAACAGACGACATGCTGGAGTTTCTCCAAGTGCAGGTCACCATTGATAAAATGCCATACCATATCATAGTCAAGTTACAGGTCACCTCTATGCCCATGAAACTCATAGGGCATGCTTAAACCTACTGAAGGCACTCACCATTCAACCTACCCCTTACTCACTGTGGACTTTAGTTACCCTTCTACAGACTGAGAATTTTGCACGGCCCTAAATCTGCAGGCACAGAGATTCCTGAACTTCATAAATACAAACACCTTAACCAGTTATTGCATATGTACACTACAGGTTCCGACATACTGGACCTCGTACTCACAAATAATGGAAGAATGCTAAACCACCCCTGTTGTTACATCCTTCCTGGTAAGATCTGATCATAAAGAGATCTCCTTTGAAATCAAAATTAGCTCAGTAACCCTAGTTAATAGTTTGCTAAAAATTCAATGCCCATCCAAACCCAAGAACACAGGAGCCTATGCAGAATTGTTCACAGAAATTGCACAACCATGTCAATGGCTGCATACCTACCAAAAGTAAGCCCAAAACTAACACCAACACAAACCACCCTGGTGGCATCCCAGACTAAACAGGTTATACAATAAAAGGAAACAAAATCATGGCTAAAATAATGAAGTGCAACTTCCATAAAGATACAAACTTTGTTATCAAAATAAACATGCAGCTAGGAGGGCTAATAAAGTCCAATAAAGCCAATTTTGAAGACAAGATAGCCTGCCAGGCAAAAGACAACCATAAGAACTTCCTCTATGTCAGAAACCTCAAAGGCAGCACGCAGCAGTGTGATAAAATGGTGGTTAATGATGCCACATTAACTGAGAGCAATACGGCAAATCTGCTGGCTGACAAATTTAGTACCAACTTTACCCTCCACTCACCCCCAGCCACCTCCCAAGGAATACCTTCAAACATAACACCTCCAACTATAAACAAAGCATGCACTGGCTGTGTTCCCCAAGGCCAAGAATATAGCCTCTATGGGCCCTAATAATATCCCAAGATGCCTGCTGAATGGTCTAAAATATGACCTATGAGGGCCACTGGATTTGCTATTTAACTATAGTCTTAAAACAGGCTTCATGCCACCAGAACAGAGGACTGCAATGGTCATCCCTTTTTTAAGGGCAGACCATCAACAGATCCTGGAGACTACATATAAGACTAGTCTGAATGATAGTTCTGTAAAGTCATGGAAAGAATTATTATGGAACTGATTAACAAAGACATAGGAGACCTGTGGACAATGGATCCATCCCAGTTTGGCTTTGTCATAAGGAAGGTCATGCCACTGAACTTGGTGGACTTCAAGACAAGGCCAATGTCAAAGGCCTCTGGCTGACCCAATTTGCAGAGGATTGCAAACTGGTAGCAGTCACAGAATCTCCCCCAAGACACCAACATCTTACAAGAGAGTGCAACACAGACAAATGACTGATGCCAAAGCTACGGCTTAAAACTCAATGCCAAGAAATGCATTATAGTACCTTTTGGGAAGTTGGCTACCCCTGGAAACTAAGTCATCAATAAAACACCCCAGGAGACTAAATCATCAATAAAACACTCCTAAGAGTTAACCCACTAATCAGGGATCCAAGAATACATATAGACAGTAATCCAGGCTTCGACCAACATGTGTCCAAAGTACTAAGGAAATCTTTCTATATTGCTCAGCTCATAAGTGCATGACATCTAGATCCAGGGAAGTCATTGTACCACTATACTCAGTCCTCATCTTGAGTAAAATCCTCCCTTCAATACACACCTGACAGTACAAATGCAGCAACTGGAACATCCGCAAAGGTGCCTTACAAAAAGAATACAGGGCATAAATACAATGTCCTATGCAGATCGCCTCAAAGCTCTCTTTCTATATTCACTCAGTCTCCTATAGACTACTGGGAAGTGATCTATGCCTGACATACAAGGCATTCCTGGACCTCACTCTGATGAAACTTTTGCACATCTGCAAAACAAATAGCATCAGAACTACTAGATCTAAAGACCTACATTTTGCTTGCCATGTAAACAAAACATGTTGGGGAGACAGATATCTCTATCTCAGAGAATTTCCTTTCTCTAGAACCCCATTCATGTGAAAAAGTCCCTTCCTAAAGTACAGTTGTGTACACTTACCATAAATGTAGATGTTAGAGTGTATTCACTGTTGCAGTCATTACATTTGGGTAATCTGCTGGCAGGTTGCCCTCAGTCGGCCTGATTAACAAAGTCTTGGGTCCTGTATCGGTTGCTGTCCCTTATTTCATGACGTCAGGTCATCAGAGGTATAAAACATGCAGCCAACACCATTACATCAGTTTTTCTTGATCCAGATGTCAGGTGCCCCCCAGATGGGGAGCAAATAAAATTAAAAACACAAAAAAAATACCTCCAACCAAAAGCAAATACACCAAAAGGGCTTTTAAGCATAGTAAAAGAAAGTAGAAGGATAGACAGAGAAAAGTAGAGGGCTGGAGGGAGGGTAAACAGGACTGCAATAGTGAATATACTTGAACATTTATGGTAAGTGTATACAACTGTACTATGTTCTTCGTGTTTCACTGTTGCGGTCATTACATTTGGGTAGATTCCCAAAGCTATGGTTGGGAGGAGGACATTATACAGCATTAGGACCAGCTATAAGGCCCTGCAAGAAAGCAGTGGCAAAGCCAGCTTTAGATTTAGAGAGAAGTGGTAAATGGTAATGTTTGGTGAAAGTATGAACTGAGCTCCAGGTAGCAGCTTCTAGAATTTCCCTGGTAGGACCTCCTCTGAGAAAGGCTGTTGAAGTAGATGCAGCCCTGGTAGAATGGGATCTGATCCCCTGGTGGATCAGTTGATCAGATTTTCTTTGAGATTTAGTCCTGTTTAAGTAAAATCTAAGTTGTCTGTGTAAATCCAATGAATGCAGAATCCGCTCCCCCTTGTTCTGTGGATTGGGAAAGAAAGTTGGCAAATGAATGGTCTGATTAAGAGCCACACTGGAAACCACCTTAGGCATGAAGGATGGGTTGGTCCTGAGAGATACCCTGCCCACATGAAAAATGATGAAAGGCTCCACTGCCATAAGAGCCTGTAATTCGGAAATCCTTCTAGCCAAAGTGACTGCTAAAAGGAAAACTGTTTTCCAGGAGAGAAATTTTAATTCTGCAGTAGCAGCTGGCTCGAAAGGAGCGAGAGTGAGTTTCTTCAATACAAAATTAAGGTCCCAGGCAGGGGTTGGAGCTCTCCTGGGTGGTCTTAAGTTTTTGGCCCCTCTGAGATACTGCTTTAGCAGAGGATGAGAGAAGAGGGGAGGTTCTGTGTTGTAATGAGCTGAAATGGCTGAGGCATGGATTTTTATGGAAGAAAAGGACAGGCCCTTGTGAATCATCTCAGTTAAGTATTGCAAAATCTGAGGAATGTTGGGCAATGCTGTGCTTATCCCTTGAGACTGATTCCAGGCACCGAATCTTTTCCATTTGTCAGCATAAGATTTTCTAGTACTAGGTCTTCTCGCCTCCAAAATGACATCCATCACAGGTTTGCTGAGGGATGCTAAGGGTGAATTTAGGTGATTAGCCACGCTGCAAGATTCAAAGTTTGGAGCTGAGTGTGCAGAATTTGGTTGTTCTGCTGAAACATAAGTAAGGTGTCCAAGGCAGGTGCCACGGTGGAAGGTGCGACACACTGCGCAGGAGAGTGTACCAGTGTTGGTGAGGCCATTCTGGAGCAATCAAAATCATTTTTGGTTTGTCCTGTTTGACTTTTAGTAGAACTTTGTATAGCAGAGGCAGAGGGGGAAAGGCATAAACTGATAGGATTTTCCAGCTGAAGGAAAGAGCATCCACTTTACAGGCTTTTTTGTGCAAAGTTCTTGTACAAAATTTGTCCAACTGCTAGATCGTTTTGCCTCACCCCAGAACTATGTCTGGGCTCCCCCATTTGCATGTCAACATGTTGAAAATTCGTGGCTCCAGTTTCCATTTGTGTGGGTCCATGAGATTTCTGCTCAGTTCGTCTGCCAGAGTATTCAGCTTTCCTGGCAGGAATTGAGCTTGTAGTTGTACTTGATAGCTCAAGGCCATGTTCCACAATGCCATGGCTAGTCTGCAGAGGGGGTAGGAGTGTGTACCCCCCCCACTTGTTTATGTACCACATAACCGTGGTGTTGTCCATCTTTATCAGTAATTGTCCTGGATGAAGGTAGTCCTTGAAGACAGTCAGTGCATTCTGTACAGCTAGCATTTCCTTTTGATTTATGTGAAGGTGCATTTGATTTGGGTTCTATTTCCCTGAATGCACTTCCCTACCAGATGAGCTCCCCATGCATAGTCTGATGCTTCTGTAGTTAGGGTTCGGTCGGCAGGGGGTGGTGTGAATGGCAGTCCCATGTTCTGGTGGCAGGCCTCTGCCCACCATAGGAACTCTAGGCACAGGCAAGGTATGATAGGAATCATTGTTTCCAGGTTGTGACAATGCTGGCTCCATAGACTTTTTAAATACCACTGAAGTTTCCTCATATGCAGTCTTGCATATGGAATTAGAAGAATGCAGGAGGCCATGAACCCCAAGGCTTGCAGTATTTGCCTTGCAGAAAGCAGTGTTTTTGTGGCCATCTGTTTGAAGTAAGTCACCAAATGAATTTGCTTTTCTGGCGTAAGGAAAGCCATCTGGGCAGTTGTATTCAAGCTTGCACCCAGGAATGTAATTTTTTGAGAGGGTACCAGTTGTGATTTCTTTTCGTTTATAGTGTACCCTAGACAAGTTAGAACCCTTTTTACAAAAGCCAGATGTTTTAGAAGAATGTCCTTGTTTTCTGCCTGAATTAGACAATCGTCCAGGTATGGATATATTTGAATATTTCTTTGCCTGCAAAATGCAATTACTGGAGCCAGGCACTTTGTAAAGACCCTGGGCGCAGTAGATAAGCCAAAGGGCAGTGCCGAGAACTGGTAATGCAAGAAGCCTGCTGTGAAGCGGAGGTATCTTCTGCAAGATTCCCTGATTGGGATATGCAGATAGGCCTCTTTTAAATCTAGAGTTGCCAACCAGGCATCTTTGCCTAGCATGGGAAGTAACTGGTGAAGAGTCAACATCTTGAATTTTGGAATGTCCAGAAAGGTGTTTAGAGTAGATAAGTCCAGAACTGGACGCCATGATTTGTCTTTTCTGGGTACCAGGAAAGGTTTCGAATAAAAACCTTGTCCCTTTTCTTCTGGTACTAGTTAAATAGCCCCTATGCTCATGAGGGAAAGTACTTGTTTCTGGGCCTCTTGCCCACTGATTTGGGGGCAGGTCTGGCCATCCGTTTGGAGTTGGCAACATGTGGAAATGAAATCTGTATCCCTGGGATACTATATTTAAAACCCATTTGTCCTTGGTTATAAGTTGCCAGTTTTTTGCATGAAGAGCCAGTTTTCCCCCCAAAGGGGCGGCTAAAAGGTAAGTGCTTGGTAAGTGTAGAGGGAAAGTCATTGAGACTGCTTACCATAGGGAGGTGTATTGTTGTTTTCCAGATTTGGAGGAGGAGGCACCCCATTGCTTTGATCTGAAGTCCCTTGGGACTGAAAACTGGTACCTTTGGAATGCCTGGGTTTGACTTGAGTGGCTCTCGAAGGAACTGGAAAGGACCAGTTCTTAGCAGGCCAGTGCCTACTAAATCTTGGAGGTTGCACTTGTAAGAAATTTTTTACAGTTTGCATAGATTTAGCTTTATCTAGCATCTTTTTTAGAACTTCTTCTGCCTTATTACCAAAGAGACGGTCCTGTTGTAAAAGAGCATCCAACAATTTTGCTTTAACATGATCAGGCAGAGTTTGCTCTTTGAGCCAAGCATGTCTTCTTAGCACAGACCCAGTTACAGCAGCCCTGCAAGAGGCCTCCAAAGAATCAAAACCACATTGCAAAGTACGTTTTCCAACTTGTTCAGCTGAATGCAATAGATCCTGTAAATCTTTATTTTCCACACAGTCAAAAATCAACATCATTTTCTGTTTAAGCAGTCCCATGATATGCTGCTGATATTTTAGCATATGAAATTGACAGTTTAAAGCTCTAATTGCTAAGGTTGCAGAAGTGTAGACCTTCTTACCCCATCTATCCAGCGCCCTGGAATCTCTATCAGAAGGGGTAAGATTTTTAGCAGTAGAAGCCTTAATGCCCTTGGCCCTGAGAAATGGTTTCAGGATCCGCAACAGGATTTTTGAAAAGGAATTTGTGGGAGTCAGGAACCCTGTAGTATCTGTCTGGCTTACAAGGAGCTGGAGGCACAGAATCAGGAGCCATACTAGATTCAGAAAAAACATTATCAACAATGTCTAGAACAGGAGGTATAGCCAAAGGCCTATGCTGAGGAAGAAGAAGAAAATCCCTAAGCCTCTTTTTAGATTCAGAAAAATCTTGGCTTTCCCAGTGGAAATGTTCCCTTAAAGTATGTAAAGTTTCCCCGAAAGAAAAATCCTCTGGGGGAGATGCAGAAGGAATGGAATCTTCTGCATCAGAGTCCTCATAAGTAGGAATAGACAATTCCTGTTCAATGGAAGAGTCAGAAGAAATAGAATCCTGTTCAGAAGATTCATAGTCAATATCTTGCCTAGGCCTCTTAGAAGGGGGAGGGGGGTTGGCTACCCCGATCAGAGTAATTAAGTCTTCAACCATTTTGATCATTTGTTTTTTAGGCATAGGGGCCTGCACATGTGGCCTAGGCGTCGGTTTTTTAGACACAGGTTGAGATTTTGGCCTTAGTTTTGAAGATGGCGTCGGTTTTATATACAAATCTGTAGGCCTGAAAACACCCTCGGAAGTCGGTGCCTGCACAGCAGCTCCAGACCCATTCAAGGTAATAATTGAAGCATCTTACGGCATACCAGACTCCGATTGGGTCTCAGTAGAGGCCTGTGAATCAGAAACGAGCATCAGGGGCTGCGAAAGTGCCCCACTGAGTACCGGCAAACTGGCGACTGGCTTAGGAAAAGCGTCATCGGCAGTTTTAGACCTCAACGGCCTATCTCTTTTTCTTTGCATTTTTTAGGAATTCCGGTAGTCAGGTTGCTAACCGACAACATTTCTGGATAATTAAAGCGAGAGCCAAAGTATTTAGAAGCAAAAATATACCGACGTTTAATAGTGCATTGATTAAATAAAGCACAGAACCAACAGCAAGGTACGTCGTGGGCAGGGCCAAGGCAAGGAATACAGTACAAATGAAAATCCTTATGAGGTATTTGCTTCCCACAAGTAATGCAATTATTAACTTTTACTGACATCGGTAAGGAGCAAGAAAAGTTTCCCCAACGGGGTACTTAGCTTTTTAGTTGAAGACTTCAGATCTGAAACTCGAAAATGAAAATTTCAGGAGTTGGCCGACTGGCACTTGCGAACTGCTTCTGCTTCGGGCACTGCGCAGCAAGAAAGACTGATGCAATGGCATTGGCTGCATGTTTTATACCCCTGACGACCTGACGTCATGGAAGAAGAGACAGCAACTGATGCAGGACCCAAGACTTTGTTAATCAGGCCGACTGAGGGCAACCTGCCAGCAGATTACCCAAATGTAATGACTGCAACAGTGAAACACGAAGAACATCCTTTCTTGAGCACAACGTGGAGCAAAGATCCACCACTGGTTCAGTGCCCATGTCTCTGATGGACAGAGGCAGTTAGTAAGTCATGCCAATCATGTCATAACCAACAATTACCTCCTATATAAATGTCCAAAACGTAACTTGTGGGACACATTTGGGTTGCACTGCTAGGCCTGTAAAGACCCTAGCGGTTATTAGCCTGGTATATTCCTAGGAATCTTTGAGCTGTTAATGAGCTACTTCCTGTGGTCCAGTGGTCTAGGACACAATTACCCCAGCCTCCACTGCCAAACTGTTGGATTCTGAAACAAGTTGCTTAACCAGATAGTGTTCCCAGGCTGGGTCTGAAAAGGTCTATGGAGATCAGGGCTCTACCCTGATTAACAAATAAAATAAAATAAAAGTAAAACAGACTACACACAATTCTTGCACTACAACTGTCACTACTCCTCCCTCCATTCTAGCACACAACATCCAAGCTATATCCAATAATAAATAAATAAATATCCAATGTCTACATATTCCAACAGCATCTCCACTATACAAAATATTCCTACCATAACTTCTTTAATGATATCATCTCCTTCATGTCTTTATCACCTCATGTATATCCATCTATTTAAGTCCTAAAACAGTACAGATTCCTACTTTATCATAGCTCTAGGCCTAACTCAAAACAAAAAAATGTACATGTCAATTAAATTAAGTGGCTACGTTCACCAAAATCCTGGCCCAACTCATTCTAATCCCACAATGGGTAATACTCAAATGAGTAGCACTCCTGCCCAAACTAATCTTAAGCCAGCCCCTGATGTCCATTTCTATCATATCAATATATGAAGCATAGTAACAACTTGAAATGTTGTCCCAAAATACAAAGACTGAATGGCCAAAAAATTAGACTTGGTCTATACAAGTCCAAGGTGGACTTTTTTCAGAATATTCCCTTTTCTTTAAGGTATGGCGATATCAGAGTTGGCATACATAAGTTTGGGATGTGTGGGGGCCTCTTTCTCACATCAGAAAGTGCCAGAGACTTGTCCCTTAAAAAAAAAATTTAAGGAGAAGAGGAATGTTCAAGATTCTCTCTCTCTCTTCTTCTGCAATTTTGATTTTTTCCAGTCTGTCAGAACTCTGCATCACGAGTGCTGACATTTCAATTGGGAGGCCAAAGCATTTATAATAAACACCCTGAGCAGCATGCCTGGATGACTATTCAGTCCCCTTATGTCCTTAATTACTGAAATGAGTTTGCCACATGATATAAAAAAAAAAAAAAAAAAAGAGGAAATACTACCTCCTGGGTACAGTATTAAATGAAAAGATAGGATCAGAAAAAAGCTAGTGGAGTGGCAATACTGTACAAGCACAGTACTGAGATTTCTCTATTCCCCTCAACATTTTCCAAATTTTTCTAATTCTGAAATTCTGATAACGCTGCTCAAAATAAATATAAAAAAATGCCATCATAGGAATCTACCTACCCCAGATAAGAATATCACCATACTTGAAAATATCCTATTTTGGATCTATCCTAAAATTCCATAAGAAACCATACATTATTAGGTGACATCAATATCGACAAGCAAACAAACTGACAGTCCAAACAACAATATCCAGTGTTATAATTTCACCAAACTCATCACTATTCACACTAGGCACAACAAGCCTGCTGCCAGACAGTACATCCTGGATTGGATAGTAAAATCCTATTCTGTTAAACTATCTAGGAGAGTGCCAGAGAAACAGATTTTGAGGAGCAACCCTAGAATTCACCTTCCATAAACTTTTCCTAAACACACACATTCAATTCAAATGGTAATCACTTAGGACCCTCCCTTTATAAGATGCTGTAACACAATTTAACACAGCCTTCCTAAGCACCATAAACTCCCTTTCTCCCATTAAATCAAAAGATAGTGAAAACTCCAGCTGAATGGCTATCCATGGAATCAAAACAAATAATGAAAAAGGGAGACAAAGCATGGAAAACTTGTTCAAAAAAAAAAAAAAACATAAGAACCTACAAGCTTGCAGGCAACTAAAACAAAGCTAAACATCTCATTACCGAAGATAAGAAAACCTATTACTGCAGACTCAAGCACTCTAATAAGCTGCTAAACCCAAGACAAGCGACACAACCTACCCCCAAAACACCAAACCAATATGACAGAATATCAGTTTCATAGGCACTTTATTAAAAATGGTCATATTTTGAGTGTCAACAAATTCAAACACTCAGCCTCCCCATCAATCTAATAATTTCCTTGAACATTTTTCGCTTCAACCTGTTCGAACTGCCATGATAAAAAAAAAAAAAAAAAAAAAAATCTTCCATAAACTAAAACTCACCACAATACCCCAGACAATCTGCCAGGTGAACAACTTAAAATAGCAGCAGGAGCAATTTCCTATCCCATATCTATCCTAATAAATATATCCCTGCCTGAAAACACGGTCCCAAAAATTTGGGAAAAAAAAATCTTTCATCATACCCCTTCACAAAGGAGGCCCCCCCCCCCCGAACTTTCCAATTCCAGGCCAATATCTATACTATGACCCTTATCAAAAGTACTGGAGAAATGTGTATACAAACAATCAGCTATTTCCTAGGAAAACTTCTCTCCCTATACAACAGGGTCTTAGACCCCACTTCATAGCACTGATAGTACTCTACTGAACTTCATTAGAACCATAAATACACAAAGAAATGAGGGTAGCCTAGTTTCAGCGCTTTTCACATTCCTATCCAAAGCTTTTAATACGGTGTCCCATTTGAAACTTCTTCAAAAACTGTCCTCGATAGGCCTAGCTAAACCCTTCCTACGTTTTCATATGTGCCATAAAATTGCAAACAGACTTCTCTTCTTTCCACCTTATAAACATAAGAGTTCTAGAAGGATCAGCTTTAGACCACACACTTTTTAACCTTTTCATTAACGACCTCCATATGGCTGCTAAAGACGCTACTATAGTCAGATAATTCCAAACTGGTCTGCACAAAACCAGAAGACTGTACACAAGAATTATTCCCCTCTGTCGAGTCAAAGTTAAATAAGTAACTCACATCTCCTACTAAACCTTTCCAAAACGGGTCTATATCATTTGAACAAAAGTTCAAAATGTCGATTGCTGTAAACAGCGAAAATGCCGATAATCGATTTCTGTTTTGTGAGATCACGGTACAGTGAACATTGGGAAATTTGTCCTTTCCTCACTGTAGTGCGATCTCGGAGTTGGTATATATAATTAGCAGGGTGTGTGTGTGTGTGTGTGTGGGGGGGGGTGCAGTCCCCCACAATAAAGGATTTGATTAATCTGCATTTTCGCTGTTTACAGCGATCGACATTTTGAACTTTCGTTCAAATAATATAGACCCTTCCAAAACATCTCATACTCTTTAATCTCAAAAAACTGACTACAAAAAAGGCATCTTTCGTCTTAACCTTTGCCATCAACATCAGGATCAAACAGGTAACCCAGGCAAAACTACTAAGCGTCATCACAAATGAGCAGATAAAACCAGACCTCCACGTCCCAAGCTGTAACAAAACAAAACTCGGATCCCTATACAGATCTAAAGCATACCTGACTGACAGCCAGAAAATGTATGCCACTACTTTCCTTCAGCCATCTATATGGCCACAGCTATTTTTAATAACCTTCTAGACGCATCCTTTTAAACAAATTGAAGTACTGATACAATAAAATAGCAAAATCAACATGAACTTCAGAGGACACCACTGTCTGACTTTCAAACAGCTAAAGTGATCACAGCTTACACATTACTTCACACACCCAGCTCACAACACTACACAGACTTCTCCACAAGCCCCAAAACTGCCAATCCCTAAATGACATCATTCAACCATACTTCCCTAACAGTGCTTTACTTTCTGGACAAAGATCAATTCTCACCATCACCAAAGCATACAACAGGGCAGGAGTCTCTAACTAATATTGCCAAAACCTGTCTGAAATCAATCCTAAGAGCTAAGCTATTTCAAAAACGAATTAAAATCTTACCTGACAGACAGATGGTTCTAATTCAGCATTCCCACAAGCTAGTTATGCAAGTGCCATCTTCTTTTTTCTTTTACTACAGGCTGGTTTCATTGCTTGTCTAACTCTGTACACAGAACACTTATCCAGCCTACTCCCAAATCTCAGATACTTTCCACAGTCCTGCATTGTTCTTTCAAAACTGCATTTAATGCTCCCACCCACCCCCCACAACTCTATTAGTATCATCTCTCTTATCTATTCCTACATAGACTTCCTACTCACGCTCTACCTTCACCCTTACTGCTGCCTCTTTCACATCCACTCTTTCTTGCCCTCCTTTCTGCCTACACTCCTGTTACTATCCTTCCTAATACATAGCACTTAAATTCTACCTTGTAATTATATTTGCAAAATTCGACAGTCATAATCTAGTCAACAACAAGCCACTCTACATTTGCCTCCTTTCTTCCACACTGCATTGTCCCGCACTCTCTTTCTCTAAAGGCTGGGGCTCTAAATACTAACCACCAAAATAATGCCTCTAAGCAGCCTGCCATCTTTTTTTTCTTCAATTTAACAAAAATGCATGGTTTATACTCTTATGCTATTTTTTTCTCTCCCTGCTACATCACCATATGGAAAAGAATCTACCTTGCAAATAAGGAACTTTAACTATCTGTAAATTCTGTAAATACCTGTATACTGTTTGTACACTGTCATTCTATATATATATATCCTTGAAAAGTTTTGTTAAAAATCTCAGGAGCAATCTGACAGTGTTGGAGCAGAACCAATCAGCGACACTGTTGGAGTTGAAGAAATCTTCTTTGGATCCAACTCCAGACCGCTTGGGATTTCGGATCCTGGGACTGCGGAACAGCTGGATAGATTGGAGAAGGAGAGAGAATAGTGTGGGATGATGTAGAGAGACTCAAGGATCTGTTAGGGGACAGAGTCAGTATGACCCCCATCTGGATCTGAGCTCTGAGAAATTTTCACATCATCCTATCCACATCTGCTTCTTTAAAATTTCCAGAGGACCTGAAGGATGTACTGAATTGAGATCTTGAAAGACTCTTAGAATTTTCTATAGGTTTAACAGTATACCCTGCTCTATGATCGCTTAGTGAGGTGCCAGGTTTTTTATCCCAGGACCTAAGATCCTGAAAAGGTGCTGTAGGACTTGTTGATATTATCGGATCTGAAGAATTCAGATCAGAAAGTTTTGGATCCAAAGGCTGGATCTTAGGATCAGACACTGTCGGATCAGAGATCTTACAGCTTTTGAATGTAGGCTCCAATGAAGACCTGAGGGACATTTTTTTTGCTCCGACCAAGTAGATTTTACCACTTAAAGGGGGTTTGAGCCCGTGAAGATGAAACATTCACAGGAAGATATCCCTTTAATATCAATTTGTTGTGTCAGTAAGCCAAGGCCCTTGGATTAAAAGTTGAACAAACTGAACAGTTTGTATTCAAGTGACTGGTTTGAGGCAATAAATGCACTTCTTGTGGCCATCTGAATTCGGGATCTTATGCCCACGAGAAGTGCATTTTTTGAAACCTGTTGGTTTATCCAGCATGGTAGAGAAAAACACCAGGATATAGGCTACAAAAGTAACACAGTGAAAAGAAAACAAATGAGGGAAGGCAGATAAGAAAAGAATAAAACAACAATGGTAATTTAAAAATATTACCTTGATTAAAATGTAAATAGAATACCAGATATGGAAAGAGAGAGAGTACTGTGAATATATATAGTAGCTAATAGTTCTAACGTCAGCGAAAGCTAAGAGGGAGGATGAAATAAACAGTCTAAGACAGAAAAACAATTTTTGAAAGTAGAATAAAATGTTTATTCACAAATATTCACTATATATCAGTTTGAAAGAGGAACCTGCACCTGAGCACAATGATGGCAAACCAAGATCTGAGATAATGTGGATGGACTAAGGCATTACAAGTAGAGGGAGGAGCACAAGAGGTGGAGTCTAAGTCTGGACTATGCGCCAGAATCTGATCCGAACCCATGAGTTGAGGTAGAATGAAAAGGACAACATCAGATTAAGCAAGCAAAACAAGAATAAGGAAGCAGACTAGGTATGAGGTACTATCAGAAAGCTTTCCTTTACAGGAAAGATAGCGGATGCAAGGGATAGACTTACCACCCCAACAGGGCAGAGAAAACATAGGATGCCTGTTCAAGAACACACGGATCATGCATTGGTTGTGTTCTTCTTCTTCTTTCGGCTTTTCCCGGTTAGGGGTCACCACAGTGGAACTCCGGTCCACTAATGATTGGCAGTAGATTTTTTTTTAAGGTGCCGAGGTGCCAGCTCGACGCCCAACCTTCAACGAAGGCATGCCCATTTACGCATGTCTTTCGAATGCCACTTGACCGCAGGGAGGACATGCAGACTCCACACAGAAGGCGCTCCAGCCGAGAATCGAATAGAACCTCTTGCTGTGAGGTGACAGTGCTACTGCTGCACCACCGTGGCTTGTACATGGATCAGACCTAGAAATAGCAGAGACGATAATACCGGAGGATCAGCTACAGTTTTCTAAATTTTGCAACAGCATGAAAGGTAAACCTGATAAAATCACAGGGATCCTTAATTTATTTACTTATTTGATAACTGTGAAGATCTGCTAGTCCTTGAATGCTTTTCAGCCACACCCTTATCACCAAGGTGGTTACAAGAACAACATGTTAAGGTTATAATACCAAACTTGGGATTTACACTTTTATACAGTGGAGTGAATAGTGATAATACTGGATTTTATGTACTATAATGACTTTGCTGCTGAGCTGTTATTGAGCTTTATGTTTTTACATGAATATATACCATATATTGTTTCCTCTCAATTTTAAAATAAGACATTAAGCATTTAACCAACATAGATGATGCTCCAGTTTTTCTTACCTGCAGCAAACTCCAGTATATTCTCTGGTCTTTTCAGGAGAACTTCTCTGTCAAACAAAAAGTAAAATCAGAAAAACAACTGACTGTTTTTTGAAAGGTACTGCATCACTGCTCAAGTTAAATTGCTTGTTTTTTATAATAGTTTACTGTCTTTCTGGCCTGCAAACCATCCTCATTACCGATTAGCCTCATACTGTTTGCTACAAATCTTGTTCTCCCCTCATGACAAATCTGATGATGAAGTGGGAATCCTTTGTTGTGTTTCATCATAAAGTTCAGTGCATGCTACAATCTAGTAGAGGAGGTGAGGTCAGACAAGCACAGTACTTACTTCTGCAATACAATCATCCACACTTTTCTGCACTTTTCTACTGTTACATGATTTCTGTTCCCCCTACTCCCACCCAAAAAGAAAAACAAATTATGTATTATATGGTCAGTTTCAGAAATTTTCATGAGGTGCACTGCAGCCTGTTTTTTAAGGAATCCCTGTAAAGGTTAGAATCCAGTCTTGAGACAGATAATGGTTAATGGGCATGTTCTACATAAGTACCGTGCTCACCATCTGGCAGCTTCGACCTGTTCTCTGACCTTGGATACCACTGTACCAATTGACAGCGCTAAGACTGCACTAAAGACACAAGACTTGCTTTGTCCCTTTGTATTTATTGCTTCACGTTATGTTTTAAGCGAGGTGAATGCCTCCTAAGTTTACAAAAAGTTATTTTAGGTTTTTGACAGAAATGAGCTTACAACTTTCAATGCACATGCACTGCAAAAACATTACATTGAGCAGTGTTATAAAAATGCCATAAAAACACAACAGTAACCAATTAAATGTATAACTTTCTAGATTACCTGCCATTTTAAAAACAGTTCAGGACAGTAAAACCATACTGTGGAACTCAAAAGAACTGTAATACACTTACATGCTTCATATACAGAAAACACAATATCCACAGATATGTTTATTATTTTAGCGCATATTAATTTAACTTTCTCATTATTACTTTCTGGGATACAGCATTTGTGCAATGCAGTTTCATGCATGTGGCTTACAGTGATATGAGAAGTCAAATATGCTTTGTATGACTTCATCTGATTGATTACTTTGACATTACGAAAAAGGGCAACGTTATGAAGTGAACCAAACTTTCTCTAGGCAAACCTTATCAAAGAATATGTACCACTAAATGAATTCATGTAAACTCACAAGTTGCACCTTAAGTATTAATAAAATTAACTCTTCATCACTGCTAAATGTTGCTTTTATAGTGGGGACTATATACACAACTGTGAGTATGACCACACATTTTCTCCAAAGTCAAAATGGAAAATGAACTTAGAATCATATGAAAAATAAAGGCAACCTAGTCTTGGGAGCAGTTTCACGTTGCCAGTACTCACCCTTAGACTATAGCTCCCCTTTTCAATGAGGGCTAGGCCACTCAAGCCAGGAGTAAACTTGTGAATGCCCATCCAATTTTCCAGTTCCCATCTGAGGGAAGATAATGTATCATACTGCTTCATTTGCAGTGGAAGTCTACTCCAGACGTGGGAAAGTATATGAACAGCTTTACATCTGAAATTGTAGGCACCTAGCTTTAGACTCACAGACACAGCAGAAACATTTGGAAGATAATTTTACTACCATATTACAGATTTTGATGTTTTAATGCTTTATCTTTTTTTAACTGTAATATGGCTATCTGCCTCTTGGTAATCCATACCTCTCAACCCCCTAGAGCAAAAAATCTGGACAAAGCCTAAAATGATGGGGGGACAAATAGGGACAGATTTTAAATACTGCTCTTACAAACTTAGATAGTTGATAGAATAATAGGTTTTGCATTAGCATGAATTTTCTGAAGGATTTGTTGTCTTAAACTGAATGTCATTATTTAATGACTTCAATCCTCAGGTATTTGCCAGAAAGGTGCAGATTTTAGGAGGAACACACAAAAAATATGAGGCAAAAATCTGGACATTCTGCGAAAATCTGTACAGTTGAGAGGTATGCAGTTGGTACAGTTTTGCAAACTAACTACTCAACTACCTGTTCTTATACTCATTGTTCTAAAATACAACTGAGGATTCCAGAAACTAAACCACCCAAAATGTTTTACCTTTGCAACGGTTGCTTTACAGTGAGTAATGCCTATGACGTGCAGTTTTCTGCAAATCACAATAAACAAATTTCCATGATGACCATGTCAAATATTAACTGCTATACAAATTTAATTCTCATATATGTTACCATAAACATGCAGTGTAAAGACTACAACAGTACAGCTGTGTTCAGTACTCACCAAAACAGATGCTCAGATAAGATTGTTGCAAAAGCAATATCAAGATGAATGAGTTCATATTACCACTGGTCATATCTTTAACAGCTGCATGCCCCCTAGGTATGATAAAGCATAAACTCATAATGTGATAGCCAGGAGAAACACAGATTATGAAAAAGTCAGATATCCAGCAGTCTATGTCTGTCCATTTGTTTTTACTAAAATACAGAAAAAAACAGCTTAGAATAGTTGGCATATGGATCACTGATAATGTTGCATTAGGGTAGATGGGAGTGAAGACATACAGCATGAAAGAGGTAGCAAAATAAGATGCAGCAACATGATCTTGAATGGTTGAGAACTAGTACACCATGAAATTGGGAAGTAATATAAAAATACACTAATACAGTAATGTGTCTTCATTCATTGAGAAATGCTATGCTGTCTGTACTGTAGTGTTTGCCATACAAGTAATATCGTCTACTGCTATTGCAACAAAACAGCATTGTATTACGGAATATAAAGTTGTGCTATATCTGGCACCTCATACAAGGTATACAACTAGGAAAACATATTTTATCCACAAAAGTAAATTAATATTTCACTTTATTTTAAATGCTTGCAAACATTACTTGCGCTGTGCAATGAGGAAGCAACATGGTCTTGATTGTTTGACAAGTGGTATATGTACTGTGCACATTGAGAACTATGGTAAAATACAACCATATGCTAGACAGCCTTCAGAGAATTACCACCGATCAACTATTAAATCTTTATGTACTGTATTTTACTGCCTCTTACAAAATAAGGCATTAGCCACAGTACAGCTTTCTCAGCTGCTCTACTTTCAACTCCCATGTTTCTGTGCTATACAGAAACCGTGATCACACATGTATTGTTCATCTTGCTTTTCAGTTTCTTTAGCATTCTGTCACACACTATTCCTGACACAGTGTCAGTTGACTGCAGCAGTTCTGATTCTAGCACGTACCACTCATGAAGACTTCCCTTCTCCTCAACCATACCTCACAGATACTTGACACTGTTAACCTGTTCCACTCCTCACTCTTCTCATTTTTCAGCAACTTCTGATTCCATTTGCTGGCATGACCACTGTCTTATATGTAATCAGTTTTATTCACTGTGCCTTCTGTTTTGCATTTCAGTCCACTGAAGTTCCTTCTCAAAGTCTACTTATAGTGCCATATCATCTGCATACAGCAGCTTTGCTGAGTTGTCCTCTCTGACCTGTTTGATAAGGAATCCCATCAATAATACGAACAGGAGTTGGGTCAAAGCTGAACCCTGATGCAAACTCAAAGGGGCTCCAGTTGGGAGTGAGAACAGGGTTCGATCCTGTTAATGTTTTTTTACACAGAGCTAATCGGAGGAAGGCCACTGAGCAAAACTCGGATCGATGATATATAACTTTAAGTCTGCTGCATACTTTTTACTGTATTTTATAGCTATAAACTAATCTGCACGGTTGTACTAAAATTTTCTGCCTCACAGGGTCTGATAAACAAGGTTTTTACTGTCACACTGTTCGTAATTCTTTTCTAGTTAGTTTTGTTCTGATTTCCTGACAAGGAGTGTATCATATAACTGGTTTGTTTGCAGTTAAAAGCATTCTCTAGAGTCTCCTTTCTCCTTTATCCTCCCTTTTCACTTTACTAGAAAAGAAAAGAAAAACAAAATTCTAAATTGTAAGCTTCTCTGCCCCCAAGCCTTTCTGTGTTGGAGTGAAGCCTTCTAGCTTATCAGTGGCAGTGGTAAGCACTAGGCAGCCTATCTACCACAACAGGAGTGGTTTCTGGCCCAGAAATTGTAGTATATTGGCCGCTTGGGCAGTTTTTCCTGTAACTAGTCTAGTCCAGATACAGATTTGCTGTATCCAGGACTGTTTGTAAGCTTCTGAGCGGTGTCAAAGTCTGCTCTTCAATTTTTCCCTTAGATCTACTAGTTCTCTCCTCTCCTGCACTTTTACTAGCTTATTAATCTAGCACTTTACCAGACGTCTTGTAGCAATTATTGTAGCACACAAAAGTGCTACCAGCACTAAAAGTTCTACAAGGAAACAGCTCCAGTACTTAATAATGCTCACCCCTCCAGGCATGTCTAAAGGTCAGTTCCCTGTGCTTTCTCTTATTAACCTGGTGAACTTGGGCATCCTGAGGCAATGTAGCAACTGCCTCCTGTACACTGACAACCCTCTCCTCTTACCTCCCAACACTCAGACTCGCAAGAGATGAATTTATATATCCAAATTGGAAGCCACGCACTCTCCAGCCAAGACCGGAACAGCTGGTCAAGAGGAGAAGGTCAACACTTGCACCACACCACATGGAACACATAGCCCTCTAGAACACACACCAGCATTGCCTTTACATAAAAACACAAACCGCACACCCACCTTTGCAGAGGCTCTCAATAAAAATCTACCCAAACAGCAGAGACCTCCAAGGCAGAAATGGACTTGACCCCCGCAACACAACACTAATCACGGACACATAACTCTCCTAAACAGTGTGCCACTCAACCAAAGCCTCTAAGGCAAAACAGCATGCTCGACAAACTAGTCATAGATGACTCGATAGTGAGGCACACTGTGCCCCACTCACTAGGTTGAATAAGGAGAAAGTAACAGTCAGCTGCCTGTCAGGTGCTAGGATCCGCCACATAATGCATGCACTCATGACGTGACTCTCTCATTGTACATGTGGGTGTAAATGACCTGAAACGTACCGCCCTGGACTACATGAAAAGAGACATGGAGGAACTCTTGGATTATGTAGTCCATGCGGGTATGACCCAAGCCCTGAGCAGCATCCTACCATCACCCAGAATGATACCACAGTACACGGAGAAAATGATTGATTTCAACAATTGGCTAAGTTTATTGTGTCATTCTAAGGGGATCCAGTATCTGTTTGCCTGGGAAGACATGATTGACAGACCTCGATGCTTTGCCAGAGATGATCTGCATCTGTCACCCCTGGGCTTCCGGACACTGGCCAAGGCTCTTGCCACCCCTATAGTGCCCAAATTATCACCATAACAGCTACAAACAAATGCAATCTGAGGGTCATGCTGCTCAACGCTAGAAGTCTAAATCTCAAAATGCACTCGCTCGAAACACTCCTTAAAATGGAGAAGACAGACATTTGTGCTGTAACAGAGACCTGGTTCAAGGCAGCAGAAAGCATCCCTGCACTACCAGGCTATAACTCATTCCACACCTTTCGGCCCTAGAACTTGAACCGAAGCTCCAAAGGCGGTGGTGTTTCCATATTCATAAAGGATGCTCACACCTCCAGACTGGTAGCCAAACATAACGCATTTGAGATACTTCAGGTGCAGCTAACATTGGGTAACACAGCGATTCAGGTCATAGCCTGCTATAGGTCTCCAACCATGTCCCAAGACACACTCCATGTTCCTAAGCACCCTGGAGAATATTAACGTCCAACCTAACACTCTCATACTGGGCGACTTCAACTAGCCCTCCATTAACTGTGAAAACTACTCATGTACCAATACACTTGCACAATGTTTCTTGGAATTAATTAATTCCAATGCCCTGGACCAGCTCATTCTTACCCCCACTAGAGGTAGCAACATCCTTGAGCTAGTCATTACTAACATGGGCGACCAGTGCTCTGCATCAATAGTCAACTCCTCCCTGGTTAGATCAGACCACAAATTAATCACCTTGGAAATCCACACCCCCTCCCCACCCACCCCACAAGGTAACCACCAAGAAAAACTTCTGGGCTCTTAAAAACAGAGGTTGCTAATTTCACAGCACCCATGCAAATGGAGATCAGTTGCATGACCACTGAAACATACATCAATGCACTGTACAAACACGTACACAAATGCATGGATCTCGCCATACCCAATAGAACCAAGACGCTCTCCTCCAAAAAAAAAAGCCAAGCTGGTGGTCCTCTGCCATAAACAAATTCTACAACAGAAGGAGGAAACTGATGCAGAATAAGATGAAGTCTCAAGACTGGAAAAACTCCCTTATCAGCCTCAACAAAAAGTTGAGATCCCTCATCAAATCCTCTAAAGCTAGCTATGAAAACAGAACTGCAGCAGTAAAGACAACCACAAGGCCCTTCTACAGTTATGCAAAGAATCTCCATGGCAATACCCAGATTTCTTCTGAACTACTGTACAATGGTACCTCCTATACCGAGCCAACAGATATTGCCGATATACTGGCCGACAGATTCAGTGCCAACTTTACTCCTCTCTCCCCCACTAAGGGACCAGTCACCATACCAGTAGATTGCCAGGCACCCAGTATTACTGCTGCACAGGTTAAAACAGCACTGTCCAAGGCCAAGAATACAGCTTCTATGGGACCTGACAATATCCCTGGGTGCGTTCTACATGAACTACAGAGTGAGCTGGCACCTCACCTGTGTGCCCTGTTCAATCATATCCTCACCTCAGGCTTTTTCCCTACTGAACGGTGCACTGCTACACTCATCCCTCTCCACAAAGGAGGAGTGACTACAGACCCTGGGAACTATCGCCCCATTAGCCTGATGAGTCTGATATGCAAAGCTATGGAACGCATCATCATGGACCTAATAAACAAGCCTCACTGTGACCAACGACTGGTGTCAGAACCATGGCCTTAAGCTCAATGCCAAAAAAATGTGTTGTCTTCCCTTTTGGGAAAAACCCGGTTCTCATGAATTATCACATCGATGGTAGTCCAATGAACACAGGAGGCATTATAAGAGATCTGGGAACACAGGTTGACAGCAACCTCTCTTTTGACCACCACATTGCCACTGTGGTCAGAAAGTCCATCTATGTGGCACATCTCATTACTAAGGGTTTTGCATCCAGGAAGAAAGAGATCATGGTCTCCATCTACTCTTCCCTCATTAGGACAATTATTGAGTACAATGCCCCATTTTGCATGTACCTCACTAAACACCTGCAACAACTGGAGAGGCCGCAAACGTACCTCACAAAGATGATCCTAGGCATTAAACATTTGTCCTATTAGGACAGACTAAAAAAACTCCCAACTATTCTCTGTCTTATATCGCCTACTTAGAGGCAATCTCTGCTTGACTTACAAAGCCATGCCTGACCCAGCTCGGTTAGAAATGCTACATCTGAAGAAATCCCAATCCCTCCACACCACACGCTCCAGAGACATCAACCTCATTACCACAATCAACACAACATGCTGTAGGCACAGGTTCATAACCCAGAGACTGCCCATGCTATGGAATAGACTTCCCATACATATCAAGCAGAACACCTCACTAGCCCTCTTCCAAGAGAAATCTTGATGAGTGGATGGGAAATAGAAAATTCACCCCAGGGATCACTCCAATGGCTTTACTCGACAGAGGCATTGGGAACTAAGGTTGGGTGGCACAATGCCAGGGTAATCTTATGGGCTAGGCTTGTAAAGGCTCCAAGGCCATTAGCCTAGTACACACCTATAGACCATTTTTTTACATTGGGGGAGGTCATAATGGTTAAGGTGTTTACCTTATAGATACATGGTACAGGGTTTGATTCTCACTCTTGAGGCAAACTGACTAGGCTTATAATGATCTGCAAAGGCAGCTAGCCTAGTAATTACCTATGTATGCTTCTGAGTATACTCAATGAGTTGGGGGTTGGCATAATGGTTAAGCTGTTTACCTTAAAGGCTCAAGGTACAAAGTTTTATTCTTAGAAAGCATGGCTAGATAAATGCCCCTGGGGATGTTAACCTAAAAATGACCAATGGTTAGTCCTAACATACTATGCATTTATGTCACTGGTTCTCTGCATTTAGCTTCTATTAATTCCTACCACTGTTTCTGGGACTTTGAATCAGTCAAATGCTTCCCCAAGTCAAAGAATGTCTGGTTCGACTCATTTCCAACTTCTTATCCATTATCTGTCTCAGCAAACATTCGATCAATTGTACTGCATCCTAATCTATATCTGAAGTAGTCATTGCTGATCCTACTTTCTAATACTGTGCATGTTCATTTATCAATCACCCTCTACAGCACTTTCATGTAGCGTTAACAGGAGTCTAATGCCTCTGTACTGCCTGTAGATATGAACATCCACTTGATCTTGTGAATGGAGACGAGAATGCATATTCTCCATTCATCTGGGCGCCGCCCCCCCCCCCCCCCCATCCCCTTCAATGCCTCTGGACTGGTGAGCAGATTGCTGTTAGCATCCGTTAGAATAGCATCTACCAACTATTTAATTTTTATGTAACTGCCTTGAAATCTGATAGAGTGTCTCTACCTTTATGGAAAATTAGATAAGACTGACTGACCATAAGCTCTTATGACTCGTATTCTTAATACTCTGTCTTCCATGTTAAGAACCCGAAGTTGAAGTCAGCCTGATGAGCTGGTTCAAATGGAGCTAAAGTTAGTTTTCTCATGACTAATTTAAGATCCTAAGGAAGAGCCACTTGTTAGCAAAGGGGGCTTGATATGCCACACCCCTGTTAAAAACATTTTCACTTGAAATTGCTTTAAAAGAGAAAGATCCATGGGCAGACATGCTGAAATGGTCTACAAATGAATTTTGATGTGGGGGTAGGACAGGCCAGAGAACAATAGCTCACACAAATAACTTAAATTGTAAAACATGCTAGCCTTTAATATGTGCTGAATGTTGTCTTGGCACAAACTAGAAAATCTTTTCCATTTACCAATATAGGATTTCCAGTAGCAGTTTTTTTTTGCTCTTTTAACACATGCTGCACAAATTCAGAAAGCACATGTATACAAGGCACTAAGATTTTGTCATTCAGGCAGTTAGTTGCCGCTGTTTGGGGTAAGGATGTACCAACACCCCTTGTCATGTATGAGGGAGTATAGTTTGTGAGGAAGCTTGTGATAATTGCTATTGATCATTTTCAATAGAAGGGAGACCACTGTTGGCTGAACCATATTGCAGTCAACAAATAATATCTGGGGAGTTTTTCTGAATCTTCAGAGCAGTGGAGATGGAAAAGAAAATGGGAAATGTGCATTCTGATAAAACCAGTCTCTTCACCGACTCCCTTTTCACAAACCTAACAACTACAATCTGGAATTTCAGAAAATGTTGATGTTAGGACTACATGGATTTTAGGTACCACTGAATTTTCCTCGTGGAATCTTGCCAGAGGAATCATAAGAATCATAGATGCCATGAGAACCAGAATCGTGAGCAGAGACAAAAGTTAAAGTAGACAGACGTAAGGACAGATCTATTTTTTTTTTTTTTTTTTACTTTGGAAGAAAAGCTCTTTGAATGGAAGTTATCTAGGCGACACTCAAGGAAAACAACCCTGGACATCAGACAGAGAACCTTGAGAACCAAGGCAGACGTAGGAGATGAAGGCTGAAGAAGGCTCTGAATGACTAAAGAGTTTGAATTCTGATGGGAGAGATTCTACAGACCCAGAGATTACTGGACTTCTTATATACAAACACCCTTGAGCAAACAGGGAATACTCCCACTACAGACTCCAACATACTGGACATTGTGCTCACAAATATGGGAGAATGTTGCACCCCTCCCCCAATGTCTTGTCTTCCCTGGTAAGGTCTGACCATAAAACTGTCTCTTTCAAAATCAAAATCAACTCTGTAATCCCATTAGAACCAGTAACATTCCAAGGCAAATTACCTGTTATTAAGTGATGGTTTGTCAAAATTCAATGCCCCTCCAAACCCTAAGAATGCACCAGCCTATGCTGAACTGCTCTCAGAAACTCTGAACAACCGTGTCAATGGCTACATAGAGGCTGTCATACGAACCAGAAGTAAGCCCAGAACTTGCCCCAGAAAAAAAACAGCCTGGTGACATTCCAAATTAAACAGGATATAGAACAAAAGGAAAAAATTATGACAAAAATCAGGAAGGGTAATTCCCAAAAAGATAAAAACTCTATCATCAGCGTAAACAGGCAACTGAGAGGGGTACTTAGGTCAAGCAAAGCCAACCCTGAGGTTAAGATATTCTCTCAGGTGAAATATAACCATAAGACCTTCTGCAAATATGTCAGAAACCTCAAGGGCAGCACACAGCATGTGTTGAACTGATGGCTACTGCTGACATATTCACGGAGCCTGGTGATATAGTAAACCTGTTAGTGGAAAATTTAGTTCCAGGTTTACCCCCTCTCACCCCCAACCATCCCTCCAATAGCAACCTCAAACATAACCCTTCCAAATTAAACTACGGAGCATATACTGCTGCACTCACTAAAGTCAAGAACATGGCCTCAATAGGCCCCAATAACACCCCAGGATGCCTCCTGAATAGTTCGAAATACAACTTATCAGAACCCCTGGAGTCATTAACTCCAGTATAAAATCAGGCTTTGTGCCATGTGAATGGAGGACTGCAACAATCATCCCTCTTTACAAGCGAGGATCTTCAACAGATCCTGGAAACTACACACCCATTAGACTGACTAGTCAAACTTGCAAAGTTATGGAAAGAATTATCATGGAAGCTAATAAGGACGTAGGAGACCTCCAGACACTGGATCTATCCCAGTTTGACTTTGTCAAAGGAAGGAAATGCTTACTCTGGTGGGACTTCTTTGAAAAGGTCACTAAGGCAATGGATGAGGGGAAAACTGTACATACTGCCTACCTAGATCTGGTTAAGGCTTATGAAACAACATCATGCTTAGGCATTGCCAACAATCTACCAAAACTAGGCATAAATCCCTTTATAACATGCTTGACAGCTAGCTAACTCACAGAGAGGACTCCGATGGTTAGAATGGGTGAGGCTACCTCCACAGAGAAGCCGGTCACCAGTGGAATCCCTAAGGGCTCTATGTTAGGCCCACCTCTCTTTGGCTTCTACGTCTTGGATGTCAAAGTCAATGCTAAAGGCCTCTGGCTAACCAAATTCAAAGATGATTGCAAAGTGGGATCGGTCACTGAATCCTCCCTAGATAAGAACACCCTTCAGGAAGGTCTAAAAGCATGTGGTGCAAAAGCCGTGGCTTAAATTTTAATAACAAGAAATGCATTATAGTACCTTTTGGGAAGTCTGTCACCCTGGGTAAATTTGCCATCAATAAAACACCCATAAAAGTTGACTGACAAGTCAGGGATCTGGGAATTCATATATATATATATATATATATATATATATATATATATATTGGTCGAAGGCTAAGAAAATCCGTCTGTGTTGCTCAACCTATAAAGCAAGGGAATGACATCTAGGTACAGAGAACTCATCATACCACTGTACTCAGCTGGCATCAGGCCATTCATAAAGTATAATGCTCCCTTCAGTATGTACCCGACCAGACACATGCAGCAACTGGAATGTCCACAAAGGTTCCTTACAAAAGGACTAGAGGGACTAAACACAATGTCCTATGCTGACTGCCTCAAAGCACTCTCTCTTTACTCTGCACCATACAGACATCTGAGATGTGATCTTTGCCTGGCATAGAAGGCATCCCTGGACCCTGTTTTCTTGAATCTTTTGCACATCCTCAAAACCAACAGCATCAGAACTACTAGATTAAAATACCTAAATTTTGTTTGCAACATAAATAGGACATATTAGAGAGAGAGTATGTTTCTCAGAGAATTCCTATTCTCTGGAACAGGTCTCCATCCATGTGAAGTAGAGTTCCTCTCTATCTCCATTTAAGCACAACTTAGACCAATGGATGGGTAATCAGAAATGCACCCCTGGTCTGGCTCCTATGTCTTTGATGGACAGAGACAGCCTTGAAATTGCCCCTATAAAATCAAACATAAATCAAATTTGTGGGTCACATTTGGGTTGGACAGCTAAGCTTTTCAGGTACCTAGTGGCTGTTAGCCTAGTATGCACCTGTGAACCATTGAAATGGTTGTGTCCAGCCGATATCATAAGTACATTCCTGGAGTTGATGCAAGAATGATTTTGAATAATTTATTGAAATGTCCAAGGACAGAACTTAGCAAGTGGTCTGTACCTTTGATCAGACACTCCATTTTTGGGGCAGATAGGAGCCAGTTGCCCATATAGGGGAAGACCCTGATTCTCTGATGGTGTAGGTGTGCTGCTATGACAGTCATGTACTTGATGAATACTCAAGGGACTCTGATGAGTACGAAGGACAGCACTTTGAATTGAAAGTGATTGGCATCCAGAAGGAAGAGTAGATATCTCTGAGATGCTTTGGCTATCTTGATATGGAGGTAGGTGTCCTGAAGTTGCACTGAGCACATCCAGTCATTTATCATGAGACTAGGTAAAACTGACTATGCCATGACCATTCTGAATTGGATCTTTTTAACATAAATGTTCAAATGACTGAGGTCCAAGATGGGCCTGAGGTCCTGAGCTTTCTTTGAAACCAAAAAGAACCTTGAATAAAGTCTCGACCCTGTCAGGTCTGGTGGAACATGTTGGATAGCTCTTTTGTAGAGTGAGGAGACAATCTCCCTTTTTTTTTTTTTGCTAATTCTAATTGTTGGGGGGTGTCTAGAAGCAGCATTTTTGATTGTGCAGAGAGCTAAAAAAAATGATGTTCAACAGCCTCTGGAAATTATCTTTCTTGTGTACGTGTCCTGAGTGATGGCCATCCACACAAGAGGGTACAGGGACAAAAGATCCCCGACTACCACCAGAAGGGAGCAGTTGGGCAGCCCTTCTGGGACAATGAGGTTGCATGTTAGAAAAAAGCCCACCATATCCCTGCATGTGGAGAACCCCTCTGCATCTAGGCCTGCATCTGTCACTCCTATCAGAAGTTGTCTCCAACAGCTGTTGCTGGATTTTCTCCTTTTGTCTCCTGCTATAGGACTTCTGTGGAGCCTTAAATCTCACTCCAACAGCAGAAAAAGATTTTGCTGCATTGTTCACATTTATGCATGTTCTCTTTCTCAGGACTAAGCAATGAAAATCTGTCAAGGAAGAATTTGCAAAGGAAGTTTTAAAGGTTGGCTGCAAAATCTCACAGGTGCAGCCAGGCCTAATGTCTTAATGGCCATGCCAGCCACTCTATTGGTGCTCAGGGCATCTCCGGCTGCTTTTAATAGTCTTCTGTAGAGGATGTTTTCAGATTGGAAAGAGCTTGTTGTGGCAAATCCCTCTAGAAACAGTTTATGTGACAGGTGTAGTTCAAGACCCTCAGCACAAATATGCCCAAAGTATATGCCTATTTTCCTAGTCTGTCCATAACCCTGAACTACTTGCTGGGGGTGTGTGGAAAGTAGCTGTGTCATCAGTCAGCTCCTTTTTCATTGCACCTGCCATGAGAATGGAATCCAACAACAGATATTTGCCCCAAAGCTGTTTATTCTTGTGAGCATGACAACCCTGTCTAGATTCCAAGGTACCAAATCACATGTATTAGGTTCCTGCCATGACCTCCAATGACCAGTTCTATTAACCTGTCTGCTGTATGAACCACCCAAGAATATATGATGTACAGCCAAATGCTTCAAAAAGAACCTCTTAATATCAAGGGGATATCACTGGGCCAAGATCCCCTTTATGCATAAGTTTTAAGAACTCAAAGTGGTGTTAGTTGGGGAGGGGGTCTCTATTATCAAAGTCAGTGTCAAATGGAATAGACTCCAATGGGGAGGCTATGTCTCTCCTTTTCCACATCATATTCTTTCTAGGAATGTCTATTGGGGTATCTCCAAGCTCCTCAGTAGACTCCTCCTTCTACTCAGCAGTGGCCTTCAGGCCTGGAACTCCGCTCTGACAGAAGGATGCTTGATGGAAGAGAGATGAGAAGAAGTGGGTGGGGGTGATGGAGTTAACCTGATCCCAAAGTTGTCTGTGTTTCCATTCTCAAAGACAAATTATTCTCCCAATAACCTGGAAGGCTGTACCAGGATCCAAGAATGCCATTTCCATAACCAGGTCTGTTCCTCCTGAAGAAGAAATTATTGGCATCCCTAAAGCAGAGAATATGGATGGGTTTAAGGAGGGGACTGGAGCACAGGACTGATTCAAATGTTGACGTCTCTGACACCAACAAAAGAGCCATGTATGACAGCACTGATGAAGGTGCCAAGGCCTCGGGGTCAAGTCAATAGTTGTGTCAAATCAGGTACGTCAAGTGATTAACTAGAAGCCAGGGTTGGCACTAAGAATACAAGCTACAGGTCCAAGGTTTGGTTCAAATCCACCAGTGCTGAAATCAGTACCAGGCAAGAAGCTAAAAGAGGGGATGAAGGGCCTCTTTTGAAACTGAAGGGCACAGTAGGACTCCCATCTTGATGTATGTTTTCAGGAAGGTCTTCAGGGGCAGATTTCTATTGCTTGATGAAGTACCCGTGTAGGACCTGAAGGATAAGATGGAAGGACGTTGAGAAGAGATCTTGGTTAGTTCCCTCTCAGATAAAAGTTCAGCTTATAAGTCTCTTAGGTGACTTGCCTTGAATAATGACTGGCTCAACAGCTATGGCAGCAGTGAAGGACTGTGCGTGTGTGCGCCTGTGTGTATGTGTGTGTGTCTCTCTCTGTGTGTCACTGTGAGTGCATGCACACGTGTTGCATCAAAGCAGAGGCAATTACTAGATGAGAAATTTTCAGAGCCAAGGACAGCTCTGATTTTTCAGTTTGGGTTAAGACTTGTGCGGGTCTGGGTTTCTTAGAATTTTTTGGCTTTATCCAATTCTGTATCAAGGAGCAAAAGGCACTTATTTATAACACTCTGAGCCCAAAGGCCTTGCAAATACAGCAATTCATTGTTAATATGGCCACCACACACAACTCGTGTGTATCTTGGATGGTATCTTATGACCACACTGCTTAAATTTCCTGAAATGTTTTTCTTCATCTTTGTCCATGATGAAAGATGACCTGTTCTACAACACACAAATTCTAGAATCCAGCCAAGTGAAATATCAGTTAGAAGCAAGTCGATAACACTTCCATATGATGAACATCTAAACAGAATATATATGACGATAAAAGTATCAGTACTACTACTAACCAACCCCCCCTCGTTTGTTTTTTTCAAATATTAAGAATATGGCAAGAAATGTCAAGTTCAACAATCTCTGCCTGCAGTCTCAATAGATCTGTTGTTAAACTTAATAAAAGTTTCCATAAGTTCAAACCCCTGACAATCAAACAAATCCAGCAGTTCTTTGTGCATAGGTGAATCAGCTATTAGCCCTGTTGGAAACATCCAACGTCTTAGCCCTTTCGGCACCACCTTGCTCCTGATGCACTCCACAAAATATTAATTTTCCAGCTCCAATTTCCTACATTTAATCATTTTCCTTTCCAGATACGTAAGCGATTGATTAAAAGTCCGGACCTCAGCTATAGAGCCTTAGTTCCCTTTAAATACTATGTCCTGTTTCAGCCAGTCTTGAATGTTAAAGTTATTAGCCCTCACTGGTACAGAGGACACATTCGCAGTCTATTCTGCATTTATATTTACCGCTGTGGGCTGAGCCGATGTAAAACCCACCTGGGTGGCTCTCAGTTGTAAAGCTGCCACACCAGAGATACCCCCTTATAGCTAATGTTCACTAATAGTGAAGTGGCAACATTAGTGACCCTTATGGAATTATTACTGAAAAACAACTTTGTCTACTTTGAATGGCAGTATTTCCTACAGAAGACAGGCATTGCCATGGGGGCCATTTGTGCCCCAGTGCTTGCTAACATCATTATGCTTATGTAGGAAAGGAAATACTTGCTTAGTTCAGAGTTTGCCAACAGATGGACAGTTTATTTACGTTACATTGATGATTTTTTTTTTTTTTTGTGGAATGATACAGGGGAAGACATTATCACTTTCATTGATTACTTGAACACCACCACTGATTTTTTTTAAATTTACTTATACACACAAAAAAGATGGTATCAACTATTTAGATGTAGACAATAAAAAAGATCATGACAGGAAATGCTTTTTAAGTAATTTGTATAGGAAACCTACCTACTGTAATAGTTTTCTAAATTTTGAGAGTAATCATCCTGAATTTCTAAAGCCAATCTGGTGGTCCCCTGCCATAAACAAACTTTACAACAAAAGGAAGAAACTGTTGCAGAAGAGGAAAATCCGAGGATGCAAAATAACTCCCTTACCAGCCTCAGTAAGAAACTGAGATCCCTCATAAAATCCTCCAAAGCTAGTTATGAAAATAAAATTGCCAAAGATTCCGAGGACAACCACAAGGCATTCTATAACTATGTCAAGAATCTAAATGGCAATGCTCAGATCTGCTCTGACCTAAAACAGAATGGCATTAAATATACTGATCCCAAGGATATTGTCAATATCCTGGCAGATCTATTCAGTGCCACCTTCACCCCCCTCTCACCCCCTAAATTGCCCATCTCAGTACCGGTAGATTGCCAAATTCTGGTAATAACGGCCACACAGGTAAAAAAAAATGCACTCTCCAAAGCTAAGAATACAGCATCCATGGGACCAGATGACATCCCGGGCTGTGTACTACATGAACTACATTATGAACTGGCACCTCACCTAAGTGTCATGTTTAATCATAGCCTCACCTCAGGTTTCGTGCCCACTGAGTGGCGCCGAGCTACAGTTATCCCACTCCACAAGGGGGGATCCACCTTGGATCCCAGAAACTACCGTCCAATCAGTCTGACAAACCTTATTTGCAAGGCCATGGAGCATATTACCATGGAACTTATAAGCAAAGACATTGGCAACCTTCAAACACTGGACCCCACCCAGTTTGGGTTCGTGAAGGGCCAATCTTATCTCCTGAACCTGATTGTCTTCTTCGAATCAGTCTCCAGAGCCATGGACAAGGGTAAGGTGGTCCACACAGCCTATCTAGACCTTGTCAAGGCCTTTGACACCATCCCCCACTCTGGAATCATAGATAAACTTACTAAGCTGGGCCTTAAACCCTACGTCACCCAATGGGTTGCTAACTGGCTTACTGATAGAACCCATACTGTAAAAGTAACCGACTCCAAATCCAGCTCCAGACAAGTGAGTACCTCAGGATTCAGTCTTGCGACCACTCTTGTTTGGCATCTACTTCTCTGAAGTACAGGCCAACACTAAGGGACTCTGGCTAACAAAGTTTGCAGATGACTGCAAACTGGGAGCCATTATTGAATCCCCAAATGATGTGGATACTCTACAAAAGGGCCTTACAGAAACAGATGCTTGGTGCCAGAGCCATAGGCTCAAGCTCAGTGCCAAGAAATGTATAGTTATCCCCTTTGGGAAAAAAACATGTATCCGTGAATTACCATATAGGTGGCAGTACACTAAACACAGAAAGTGTGATAAGAGACTTAGGGACACAGGTGGACAGTGGTCTCACCTTCGATAACCACATCGCCACAACAGTCAGGAAATCCTTCTATGTGGCACACCTCATCCCTAAGGGCTTTTCATCCAGAAAAAAGGAGGTCATTGTCCCACTGCACTCATCCCTCATTAGACACACTATAGAATACAACACCCCGTTTGGTATGTACCTCTCAAGACATCTGCAACAACTGGAAAGGCCGCAGAAATACCTCACTAAAAGAATCACAGGCCTAAAGCAGATGCCCTACGCTGACTGCCTTAAAAAACTCCAGCTATACTCTGTCGCATATCGTCTACTCAGAGGCGATCTCTGCTTAACATACAAGGCCATGTCAAACCCAGAGCTGTTGGACATGCTACACTTAAAGAAATCCCAATCTCTCAGAGCCACACGCTCCAGGGATCTAAACCTTGTCATCACAATAAACAAAACATGCTGGAGGGATAGGTTCCTGACCCAGAGACTCCCCTAGACTCTGGAATAGATTGCCCATACATGTCAAGCAGAGTGCCTCTTTGGCCCTCTTCATAAGGAACCTTGACAATTGGATGGGAGAAAGGAAATTCACCCCAGGGATCATGTCAGTCGCCCTGCTAGACAGGAGTCCAGGGAAGTAAATAGTGTGGGAAGAAATAGCCAGGGAATTGTTATGGCTAGGCTTGTATAGGCCCTAGGTATAAGCCCAGTACCAACCTATGATATAATAAAGGGACAATTCCTGAGGAATGCCTGAATGGTCAATACTGATCAGGATTTTCTTCTGCAGTGTGAAACATTGATTAAGCTGTTGTTGGCCAGAGGGTACCCCACTAGTTTGATCTCCGCAGTACAGAAAGAAATTGTGTGTAGAAGAAATAACCATAACACTCTACCTATTTTGGGGGTTATTATGGTGGGTAATAATACAAGTACTCTCAGGACTACTAACACAGCTGACCCTTCCAAATATTTCTGTCCCTTTGTTACTAAGTTTCCCACTGACCATCGAAGTATAACTACTATTTTAAAGAAAAACTGGCAGCTATTTTGGAGAGATCCTGGTATTTTAGACCACATGGGAGACATGCCACAAATAGTGTTTAGGAAAGGTTGAAGCATCAAGCAGTTACTCGAGAGGGAAAATGTTTTTGAAAATAGCGGCACTATTATTGGGACTAAAAAATGTGTCTGTTGTTCTCAATATAATTTGGTCATGAACTGTGACCAGATTAAGTTGAACCATACAACCATAAAACCTAATGGCAAATTTTCTTGCAACTCCAAAGGGGTTGTTTATGCTGCCTTGTGTCAGCATTGCAAGATGTTCTATATTGGGAAAACTAAAAAAATAGTTAAGGGACAGAATTTACGAGCACCATAGGGACATAAAAAAATGGTAATAAAAACATTGCCTTTTAAAAGCACGTAAAAAATATTCAACACGTTTTTTTATTTGCTGTTGTTGAAGGCGTCAAAATAGATCCTAGAGGGGGTCCCTGCAAGATTATTTAGAATTCAGGGAATTATGCTAGCAAATTAAGTTAAATGCCTGTGCCCCCCTAGGTCTCAATGACAACATTAGTATGAGCAGACCTTTAAGGCTACATTCTCATGTTATATAGCTTTTTTATTAGTTTTTTATATGTTTGAGCTGTATATTATGGATTCTGTTTGTTGAAATGTTATTAGAACATTTCTGTTACTTTTTAGGTAATAGTGTTTTTTGCTGTTTTACTTTAAAATTTTTCTATGAATTTAAGTGTGATATGTTAGATAGAGAAAGTCTGTTCATAATTAACATTATGAGAAGTTTCATTGGCTTATTATGTCACGTGTTCTCACAGGTTTGTTTTAGTATACTTATAAAGAGTGTATTAAGTTGTGTTGTATTCTGATGAAGTCTTTGGTTACAACCTGACGAAAGCGCTCAATACAAGGCTTTTTGATTATCCTGGTGGAGTTCTTGTGATACTGTGTTCCAAGCTTGTTCATCCTTTGGTGGTAAAGGCCAGACTAAATCAAGCCAGAGCAAAAACTGGAAAAAAGGCAAAATGTCTTGGTACTTTGAATTTAAAAGACAAAAGAGAAGTCAGTTACAGAGTCAGGCCAGCATGACTGTTTACAGATGAAGAAGGAAGAATTACAACAGGAGTTGCAAATAGGTAATGATGACCTGCTTTATTTCAAAGTACAGCATGTGCAAACTTAGAATGAGATATTAAACTCACAACTTTACTCTCAATCTGTTGGATTTAAGACTTGTACATAGACTCGATTCAAAAACAATGAAAGGGCCACTTCCCCAAAGCAAATGTGAGATATTGTGGTCCAAGTGACCTTTTTTGACCAGGTTAGTCCCACTAGACTAGTAGCCTCTTTTCAGAGGAGACCCAAGGTTGTATTTAAACTACTAGGAAATTTGGATAAAGCACTGGGGAACTTTCTCTTTTCAACAGGTGCTGTGGGATTATTCACATTTACCTGAGCTACCACCAACTCAAGCAGATGGGGTCTTGGTTTAATATCTCATCTGAAGGAAAGCACACTTACTATTGCACTACCCCTTATGCTGCACTGCAGTGACAGCAATCTATCTGGTGTAGGGACAGAACCCACACACTTCTGCACCAAAGGCAAGTGCAACTGACACTGCCTACTGTTTAATCTAAAAAGTGTCTATGAAATCAACTGTCTATGAAATCACCTCTCACTGCCAAGTGACAAACTTAAAAACAAAAGACTAACACAATATAAGGATGTTATAAAAGTTAATTAAATGTACTTTACCAGCACATACAAGAGCTAGAATAAAAATGGGGGAAATGACAGCTGTGTTATTATGTTATTAAAATAGAAAACGTATGATGCTGTGCTTGAATGCACCATTAGGTGTTAAAATATACTAAGAATAATATCCAAATGAATTCCTTGAAGGAAGCAAGCAGTAAATTAAAACAACGTGAACTATCACTTGCTTCTCAAGATAAGCTAACACAGGAAAGCTATACTGGTGTAACACACCTGCAAAAGAAAAAAATGCTTCAAAAAGTTTATTTTGTAAAACATAGCACTTTCATGACGTCTAAACCAAAAGGTTCACCAACTGTGTCTGATGCAGGTTCTTCTCAGGAAGACCTGCAGGTAAGGTATCAAAGGCTCAACATAAAAAGGGTAAAACAACAAAAGGAACAGAGGTTGCCCTACCATTCCAACAAGTAAAAGATGTCTCCCTGAAAAAAAATCATTATAATCAACTGAGGTACAGCTTAGATAAGGCTATCAATCAGCTAGATGTCAAGGAAAGTGCACATCTGTGTAAGAAACTGAAATACATAACTATTCACACAGCCATTACAGAAACTTTACATTAATGCAGAGACAGTACAGCACCAATGTCTGAACTGGGATATGCACTGCTAAAACTCTACAAAAGAAAAAAGAAAACCAGACAGCAGCTACCTTGAGCCTGAAGTAATTTCAGTGCATCCACAAATTATGTCTTCTACTTAGAAATTCAGGAGTCAAGTAATGGAGACTGATGAGGAAGGCATGACAAGAAGGACACATGATAGGCATCATGCCCAAGAAGAGCTCAGCCATGATACACAAGCTTCCTGAGAAAGACATGCAATAAAGCAGCCCAATAAATCCAATGTTCAGACAAGAACCTTGCCGTACTTCCTCTAATAGAGGAAATTTCATGTTTGGACAGTATTCAAAGAGGCTCTAACCCAAGGCAGTCTGAAATCAACTGGGTAGAAAATCCACTGCAGTCTAGGAAGGACTCATCCAGTGAATGTGTCATTCAGCCATTGTAACAGCACAAAACCACACCACTGTTCAAAGAGAAGTCATTTTTGCATTACCTGTTATAAGAAACTCAGACCAAGGAAGTTAGCAATGAAAAAATCAGTCTTTTGAAATTTTTGATAACTTAAACACATCCCAAATTGTGTTTATCTAGAGGTCATCAAGAACCTGGAGAAGCAAATGGGAGAAATACACTGGCAAATAAAAGAACTGCACTTACATATAAAGAAACATTAACTAGACTAACTTACCAAAGGGGAGCTGAAAAGGATGAGGCAAGTTTATGTGAAAGCCAACATGGACAATAAAACATTTCTAAGAATAAAAGGCTATTAAGGACACTGAATAAACCAGTTAAACCTTCTGTAGTTGGCTGTGACTGAGTCAATAGAAAAGCTGAGAAAGCAGATGGCTGGTCAGGGACTCTCATCCATACAAGTCTGAGCTGGGGGAAGTTATGTGGTATAGTGTTCACTAGAGCCCATTTTGGGATATGTGGAGTTGTGGTCTTCCAACACTATGGGAGGGGGCTTCCACACATATGCCCTAAATGGAGAAATCACACTCCTGCTTCTTATAAAAAAAACAGCAACTGACAGCGAGAGAGCTTGTGTGTGTGTGAGCGTGTGTGTGCGAGAGCGTGTGTGTCAGCACGTGTGTGTGTGAGCGAACATGTGAGAGCGTGTGAGCGAACGTGTGAACATATGTGTGTGTGTGTGTGTGTGTGTGTGTGTGTGTGTGTGTGTGTGTGTGTGTGTCTGAGCGAGCGTGTGTTTGTGTACCAAAGGCCAGACAGTGCACTAAAGCCTGAGGCCTGAGAAAGAAAATCAGCTTGATCTCTAGAGACAAGAGTACACTTGAAAAGGACCAGAAATATTTTATGCCAACAGCAACTGAAGCAGAACTGACCATGGAGTATTGGAAGAGACTAGAGACAAAGAACTTTTAGTTATGTACTCACCATAACTTCAGATGTTTGGGATCCATCTCGCCTACATTCTGAATGATGGGTTCGGAGCCGATCCCTCGGCTCCGACTCGGCACGCTTATGCCAAAGAGCGAAGTCTCTTATTGGCTGAGCTTACTATATCCCAGGATGCACCACTACCAGTCCCCCAGATCTAGTTTGTCCGCATACATGCACACATGCACGCCCTGCTTATATAACATCGTCAGCTGAAACAAGATAAAACAGTAGAACTCAAAACCGTTCAATCTCTTCTGATCTCCAAGGCAGGGCGAAGGAGGGTGGGGATTAGGAATGTAGTAGATGGATCCCAAACATCTGAAGTTATGGTGAGTACATAACTAAAAGATGTTATGTGATCCTATCTCGCCTACATTCTGAATGATGGGACAGCGTCCCTAGCACCTGAATCCTGGGTGGCTCACTGGAAAACACTCCTGAGTACCGTGGAACCAAATGATGCTCGCCTTTAGATGCCACATCCAATTTGTAGTGGGAAATGAAAGTGTGCGGGTTGGACCAAGTAGCCGCAGCACAAATTTCCGATATAGCGAGCTTAGAATGAAAGGCTATAGAAGTAGCCATAGCTCTGGTAGAATGAGCTTTGATAGATGTTGTAAGTTGCTTATTCGAAGAAAAATAGGCCTGAGCTATGCAATCTCTGATCCATTTTGAGATAGTGGCTTTTGTGATGGTTTGGCCCAATTTATTATCTGAGAAGGACACAAACAACTGGTCTGACTTACGAAGTTGCTGAGTCCTGTCTAGATAGAAGCGTAATTGCCTGTGAACATCCAATTTATGGAGAGTGTATTCTGCTTCATTGGAGAATTTTGGAAAGAAAACTGGTAGCTCTAGAGATTGTTGAAGACAGAAACTAGAACAGACCTTTGGGACAAAGGATGGATTAGGCCTAAGTGATACTCTATCCTTGTGGAAAATCAAGTACGGTGGTTTAATAGACAGGGCTTGAAGCTCTGAAACTCTTCTTGCAGAAGTAATAGCCACTAAGAATGCTGTTTTCCAAGACAGATATTTTAACTCGCATGTAGCAGCCGGTTCGAAGGGGAGATGTTAATGCGCGAAGCACTAAATCAAGATCCCACGGAGGTGCAGGATGAAAAACTGGTGGTCTTAATAGCCTCGCACCTTTAATGAACGTTTTGCATAGTCTGCTGCTCATCAAAGGAGGATCCGTGGATTCATGGAATTTAGAGATAGCAGCTAGTTGGACTTTAATAGTTGAGACAGAAGATGCCTGATTAAACAGGGATGTTAAGAATTTCAAAACCTCTGGGACAGGAGCAGTGATAGGGTCTAAGCCCTTGAGTTGAGCCCAGATAGCAAACCTCTTCCACTTACTGAGGTACAATTTGTTAGTGGTGGGTTTGTGGGCCGAAGATAAAATGTGAACAACTTCCGGGTCTAGTGTGTGCCTTCTAACTAAGGTTGGAAGTGGAGGAGCCAAGCTGTCAATTTCAGAGATTGAAGGGACTGATGCCAATGTCCCGACTGATGGATTAGCAAATCCGGGATCAGGTCTAAGGTCCACGGATCGTCCACTGCATGCTTTTTCAGGTAAGGAAACCATATCTGACGAGGCCAGTATGGGGCAATCAGAATCATTGAAGACCCCAGTTGAGAAGCTTTCTGAATAACTTTGGGAAGGAGTGGAATTGGAGGAAAGGCATAAAGTAGCCCTGTTGGCCAAGGTTGTGCTAGAGCATCCATGGCTGGTACTTCCTGATGTGGAATCAAGGAGAAGAACCTTTGGCACTTGGTGTTTTGTGGAGTTGCAAATAGGTGCAGCAAGGCCCCCATCTCTTGAAAACCTGGGCTGCTACTGTGCGGTTTAGAGACCATTCGTGAGGAGAGAGAATTGTCCTGCTTAATTTGTCCGCCAATACATTTGACTTTCCGGGATGTGGGTCGCTGCCAAGAAGCGGTTGGTAGCTACAGCCCATTCCCACACTCTCATGGCCTCTCTGCAAAGGGGATACGATCTGGTCCCTCCTTGTTTGTTCAGATACCAAACCACCGACATGTTGTCTGTGTGGATGGCGATGATGCCCTGAGGAAGAAACTTGTGTAAGGCCTGTAGGGATAGAAGTACAGCCCTCATCTCCAACACGTTGATGTGGAGAAGAGCTTTCCGAAGCCAGGAGCCCTGAACTAGCCTGCCCAGACAATGCCCCCACCCTATCTGGGAGGCATCTGTCGTCAGGGTAACCACTGGAGGGGAGAACAAAGGGTTTTCCCTGATCCAAGTTGGATGTCTGAAGCCACCAGCGAAGGTCCCTTTTGCATATTTCCGTAATCATGATGTGATGATTGAGGGAAGATCCTGAAAGGACCATTGAGTTGACAAGAGCCACTGAAGAATCCTCATGTGTAATCTTGCTAGAGGAACTAAAAGAACCGTGGCAGACATTGAGCCTAAAACCTGTAGGACCATCCTGGCTGGGGCTTTGGATCTCGAGATCAGAGCTTGAACTTGGCCCTGTAAAGTTCGATCCTTTCGGCAGGAAGAAAGACGCATCAATCTTGAGTCTATCTCTGCTCCTATAAACTTTATGCGTTGAGAGGGCAGCAAGACAGACTTTGACCAATTGAATGTAATCCCTAGGGAAACACCCAGGAGATGGTGGCTTTGAGGTTGTCCATTAGTAGATGCCTGGTGGTGGCAGTCAGGAGCCAGTCGTCGAGATAGGGAAACACTTGGAATCCAAGACTTCTCAGGTGAGCCGTCACTACTGCCAAACACTTGGTGAACACCCTGGGGGCTGTGGTGAGACCAAAGGGCAGAGCACAAAATTGGTAATGACTGACTCCCAGGCTGAAGCGCAGATACCTTCTGGACGCCTGATGTATCGGTATGTGATAATAGGCGTCCTTGAGGTCTATGGAGCACATCCAAACATCCTTCTCCAACAACGGGAGAATGGATTGTAACGTGACCATTCGGAATTTGGATTTCGTGACAGATTGGTTCAGTCTGCTGAGGTCCAATATTGGTCTCAGGTCCCCTGTCTTTTGGCACTAAAAGAACCTGGAGTAATTTCCTGATCCGATCTGGTCTGTGGGGACCGGTTGGATGACTCCTTTTCTAGCAGCTTTAAAGCTTCTGCTGCTATTTCCCTTTGACTGGGTGGTGGGTCCGGGATTCTCTTGGACGGTGGGGTGAGTATTTGAATGGGATGGTGTAACCTCCGGCAATGATCCGGCACCCATCTGTCCTGAGTGATTGACTCCCAGGCTTTTAGGTGCTTGGCAACGACACCCGACTGGCTCGAGCAGCACAGCCGGGCAATCCCTCATGACGTGTGGGAGGCTGAAGAGCCACGAAAGGACTCATGGTCTCCCGAATTGCGGGGCCCTCTGCCGCCTCTGGGACCGCGTCTCCCTGAAAAATTTCCCCCCCCTCTCCCTCTGGACCGGGAATCTTCCTGCTCTTGGCAGAAAAACTTGCGAGATTTTCGAACCACATTTTCCCCTCCTTTAGCCTTGGGGTAAGGCCGAAGGGAGTGGAATAACGGGCACCTCGGCAGATAACGTTTTTCCCTCTTGCTCACAGCGGGTAAGGGTGTCTTTCACCTTGGGTCCAAACAATGAGGACCCATCAAAGGGAGCGTCGGCGAAGGAAGACTTGAAGGCCTCCATGAACTGACACAAGCGGAGCCAGGCTTGTCTACGTGAGAGCCACGCCTGTGCCTGCCGCTCTACCCGCCCCTTCGGCCGCATAGGAAATGAGCCTCATGGACGAGTTAGAAATTGACGTAAGGATAGCCAACTGAGAGCTAACCGACTGGGCTAGCTGCTCAGGTAGGTTACCCGAGGGAATCTGACAGCTCCTTGACCAGATCCCTCTGAAGCCTGGTAGCCAAATAATTCAGAGACCTTAAGGTAAAGGCCGCTGAAGTCAGGGTGCGCTTCCCGTACCTATCCATACTCCTAGACTCCTTATTAGGAGGATGGACGGACGTTGAAGCCTCTGCCACGTCCTGTTGTGTAGCAGATGCCACCACCATGGCATCTACAGCCACGCCTTTAGTAAGGAACTCCTTCTGGGGAGCAGATAAAAATTTATTTGGACGAGAAGGACTGGTTCCACGGTATCTGGATGTCCCCACGCCCTTCGACAAACTAAATCCAGAAGCTCGTCGAGGGGCGGAGACACCCAGGAGGCGGAGGGCTGAGCCCCAAAGGCCTTGAGGAGCACTGACTCGTCAGCAGAGGGGTTTGGATATCCAGCCGCCTCGTTGTTTGAGGATCTCTAAGATGTCTGCGAATGAGACATCATCCGAGGACGACTTGGGACCTCTGCATCATCCATATCAGTGTCTGATGTAATAGACTCGGGGAGTCCACGTGCTTCCTCTTGCACGATCTCTTCCTTGGGGTTCCTCTGAAGACAACTCCGAAGAACCCTCAGGAGGAGGGAACCCCCACTGGGGGTAACCTCAGGCCTAGGGGCTCCGCTGGCTACAGACAGGGGGACTGCCAAAGACCCAGTCTCCACGCCCAGGGAAGGTGCCGGTAAAGCCGGAGAGATGGCAAGAGGACTTGGCCAAGGCACTCCTCATGGCCTGAAAGCCGGACCCCAGAATCCTGGGAGTGTCCGGTCTCCGAGCCGTGATAGCCGACGGAAGTCCCGCAGCCAAGCACCGAGAGGAGGCTCGAACCCGAAAGCATAGGTCCCGAAACATCACCCTCGGGTCCAGCCGAAGAAGTCCGCGTACCAAACTCGGACCCGAGGGCCCGGGTTGGAGTAAGGGTCGGAGCCGACCCTGAGATCTCCACCGGCTCCAACAGCACCTGCTCCACGGAGCCAAGCAGTCGGAGGAGGAATGGCGATGGGTGGGCCATGGTCATCGGCTCCGAAGCCAACTGGGTCGGAACCAAACAAATTTTGGAAGACTGGGGACTGGAACAGTCTTTGGAGCACCCTGTCTATATCAGAATCCGACATTCTCGAGACCGAGAGGAAACAGAACGGGTTCGAGAAGGCCTCTCCATCAGCCCCAAAGGGCTAGGGGACCCGGCTCGAGGCGACTCGATGAGAATCGGCGCCCGAGGAATACTCACACCAGATTCCATCGGTGCCGAGGTAGACTTCGGCGCCGAGGAGGAAGTGTCTGAGCTGGCGACCCTTGTCGGCTCCGAGAGCAGCGGAGACGGTGACCCGCCTCTCGATGCCCCAGCCATCGGCTCCGAAGCCAGAGGAGTCGATACTGGTGGCATCGAGGCAGACTGTTCGACCTCGGCTCCGAAGTCTTTGGAGCCAAGGAGAGGCCTGCCTAGGTCTCTTGGCAGTCGGATCCGACGGACTGGTCGGAACCAAGCCCTTTCTTTTGGCCGAGCCGGAGAGGATGCCAAGGCTTCTTCAAAGGAGGGTTTAATTAACCCCTTAAGAATCAATTTATTTTTCCTCTCCTGGAGGACCCTAGAGGAAAAAGCGTGACATACGCTGCATGACTCCTGCAAGTGCTTTGCCCCTAGACAATATACACAGAGCGAATGATCGTCAGTAATAGACATTTTAAAACCACATTTCGAACATTTTTTAAAACCCGAAGGCCTAGGGGTTTGAGACATGATGTTAAACAATTCTAGTGACTTTGACAGGAAATTAAACAACTATAGATTTGCTTGTGATAAATCTAATCTTACAGTTATAGTTTAACACAAACACTTCCTGTCAATGACTACTATAGACTTGAGACCCTGAAAAGTTTTCAAAGGTTGACCGTCCGGGAAGGCCCTGGATGTAAGGGGGGCCGAAAACAAACTCAACCCAATCACACACAACTGTTTTCACAATCCAAACGTACACAAGAGCGATAGCCGTTAAAACAGCTTTTGTGACCAAAAAACAGCAAAAAAACTGACAGAAAAGTAGTTAATAAAAGCTACTCAGCCCAGCCAGCTCGAGACCACGTCGAGGGAAGCGGCAAACGAGATCTGGGGGACTGGTAGTGGTGCATCCTGGGATATAGTAAGCTCAGCCAATAAGAGACTTCGCTCTTTGGCATAAGCGTGCCGAGTCGGAGCCGAGGGATCGGCTCCGAACCCATCATTCAGAATGTAGGCGAGATAGGATCACATAACATCCATTGCCAGGAGTGCTACAGGACACTGGAGCTACGTTTCAGAAAGCTTGGGTATTAAATAATGTAAATATTAACTATTGTGTATGAACAGTGCATGAGAAACTATTTCTTTTAGTGTTTATTCCACGTTTTATTTTTCTCCTGTTGTAAAGAAACCCATGTTGAAAGAAAATGAAAGTGGCTGTTTAAACTAGTTAATATCAGATACACTGCAAGATCCCACAGCATGTAACAATTAAAGTAAGTGGGTTTAACACTTATGTAAGTTATAACTTTATTATTCACCACCATTTGTATATTAGTTAATTAACTACAATTTTATTCTCCAGAAATATATGTGTTCGGTTATATGACAACAGAACTACAGTTGTGTAAGTAAACTTCTCATGACAGTACATGTTTAAGATCACTGCAGCAATAGCCTTATCTATATGGGTTATATCCTGCATTGTATACAACAGCTAGCCAGTTTCCAAAGCTTAAAGTCACCTTCCACTCGTCTAGATCATTGAAAGTTCAAGCAGAGAAGGACAAAAATCTGTGGTATGTACACAAAGCACAGTAGAGCTTTCTTGCTAACTAAAAGACGAAGGCTAGCGTCCTAAAAAAGATCAGTACTAGAAGTAAGAATCAATGTCCTCAACCTGTCAAACTAAAATCATTCAAAAAATAAGGGGGGTGGCAGGAGCAGCAATCATTTGAACATCTACTGTTATTATTTTCATCATTTAATCACTGTTGCAGTAGACTTAGAGCACAGTCAGTGGTGCAACAGGTAGCACGCTAACCTTTGGTGCAAAAGGCTGTGATTTTATTCCCACACCAGGTAGATGGATTGCTGACACTGCACTGCATCACAAAGTGGGTACTACACTCCTGAGTGCGTTGCCCTTCAGATGTTACATTAAACCGAAGTTCCATCTGCTTGAAGTTTTGGTAAGTCAGTTGAATGCAAGAGATCCCACTGCACCTACTACATTTGATAGACACACATATATATATCACACACGTCTATCTATATATTTATATGTATATATATATATATATTTATTTTTATATACATTTTATATATATATATATATATATATATATATATATATATATATATATATATATATTGGGCCAGATTCACAAAACCTCCGTGTAAGACTTAATATGTCTTACTCGGAGGCTGCAGTTGAACAGTATGACGTCAGCATGCCATGCATATTCATGAGGGCATGCTGAATCATACCCTAGTCTAACACGGTCCATGTAGGAAAGTAGGGGGCGTGTTCGATTGCAGAGTACAGCAAAGGGACATGCCCCCAGAAGAGTCAGAGTCCTGAAAGTAAACACCCACAGGCGAGTCCGCTGAAATATCAAGGAACACAACACCACACATCCCCACAGACTAAACCCTACTGAAAATGTGTAAAATGTAAAAATAGCAGTTTCCTTTTTTTTTACAATTTCCAAAATGTTTCCCCGCATTTGCGTTCGTTTGCGCGGGTATGCCCTTCGCTCAGCCACAGTTAGCAGACATTGAAAAGTATATAAGATCTACATATGCAAATTAAGCAAAGTAGCAATAGCGTAGCAGTAGAGATGTCGGCCAAAGAGGAGGTAGTCACGGTTCGAGCCCCCACAACATCATTCTCCATTTTTATTGAAATAAGTATGAAACAATCCCCTGACTTATAGATATATATATATATATATATATATATATATATATATATATAAAATTAGAAGTTATGTACCTACCATAACGTTCCATGTTAGTTGTCTTCTCTCGCCTTCTTTCTTGCTGGATGGGTTCGGAGCCGATCCTCGGCTCCGACTCGGCACTTGCTTTAGCTTGAGAACTCCTTTTACGAGCTCGAGGCAACCCTATATCCCATGATGCAAGGCGGAACTACCTCAGATCTCGTTTGGTAGCTAACCTACCCTGCTAAGGACTAACCTAACCTAATTAGGAAAACCAAGTTCATAATGAGAGTCCTCATATGAAGGCTCAGGAGGAAACAACCTGATAGGAACTCTTCAAGATCTGTCCAGGCCAGGGGGAAGGAGGGAGGGACGCAAGAAAGAAGCCGAGAGAAGACAACTAACATGGAACGTTATGGTAGGTACATAACTTCTAAATGTTAAGTTGTCAATCTCACCTTCATTCTTGCTGGATGGGACCGCGTCCCTAGCACCTGTATCCCGGGTGGCTCAATGGAACAGACTCTTGAGAACTGTGGAACCAAAACTGGCCCTGTCTCTGGAGGCCAAGTCTAACTTGTAATGAGAGACAAAGGTATGAGGCGTGGCCCAAGTAGCTGCTGCACAAATGGTATCAATGGGTAGTCTATCCTGAAAAGCTGCTGAAGTGGATAGACTCCTGGTTGAGTGTGCTTTCGGTTTAGAAGGTAGCTGCTTGCCTCTGAGAGTACACATAGGAAATGGTGGAAGTCAACCATCTGGATAAGGTCACTTTAGAAACTGGAAGACCTACCCTGTTTTCTGCATAGGAGACAAATAATTGGTCCGATTTCCTGAATTGTTTAGTTCTATGCAAATAGTACCTGAGCTGACGATGGACATCCAAAAATGAAGCTTTTGTTCAGCTCTGTCAGAATAGTTTGGGAAAAAGACTGGTAGATCTATGGATTGGTTAATATTGGTTTGAGACACAACTTTGGGGAGAAAGGGCGGGTTCGTTCTTAAGGATACCCTGTCCTTATGAAAAACCAAGTAAGGAGCGAATGCAGAGAGCTTGAATCTCGGAAACCCTTCTTGCTGAAGTGACAGCCAGTAAGAATATAGTTTTCCAGGTCAATAACTTCAAAGAACATGAAGCAGACGGTTCAAGGGAGGTAGCATCAAGGATGCCAACATTAAATTTCGATCCCATTGGAGGAGGATGCTTTATCGGCGGTTTTAGGAGAAAAACTCCTCTCAGAAAGGCCTTGCATAATCTATGAGACATAATGTTATTATCATGCAAGCCAACATGATACTTGGAAATAGCAGCCAGTTGAACTTTAACTGTAGATGAAGAAGATCCTGAATGAAAAACTTCAGCCAGGAAATCTAAAACAGAATGCACAGGAGCAGTAAAGGGATCAATATTCCTGGAATTTGCCCAAATAGAAAAACGTCGCCACTTGCTAGCATAAACAGTTCTAGTGGACGACTGTAAAGAAGACACTAAGATGTCTCTGACTGAATCAGAGATCATCGGAAGCCTGGCTAGGGAAGGAAGTGGAGCAACCAAGCAGTGAGGTTGAGAGAATGAATGGCCCGGTGCTGCTGACCCGACTGGTGGATCAAGAGATCCGGAACTGGGTCCAGATGCCAGGGCTGCACCAGGAGGTGACGATGCAGAGATGGAAACCAAATTTGTCGAGGCCAGTAAGGGGCAATGAGAATCAACTTGTCCCTCAAAACGGTGGCTTTCTGAATGACTTGTGGAATCAAGGGAAAGGGAGGAAAAGCATACAGAAGTCCCCGGGGCCAATCCTGGGTTAGAGAGTCTCTCAGGGGTTGGCCTGGTAGGGGAAAGAGGGTGAAAAAATCAGGGCACTTGTTGTTTTGAGGTGTAGCAAAAAGATCGCAACAAGGTGTGCCCCACTTCAGAAAAATCTGATCCACTACAGATTGATTGAGAGACCACTCGTGAGGCATCAGAATGGATCTGCTCAGCCTGTCCGCCAAGAGGTTGGACCTGCCGGGGATGTGCGTTGCTATCAGAAACCGATGAGAGGAGATTGCCCATTGCCAAAGTCTGAGAGCTTCTCGACACAACGGATAGGACCTGGTCCCGCCCTGCTTGTTGATGTACCAGACCACGGACATGTTGTCCGTTTATACTACAATAGTCCCGTGGGAAGAAAGTCGTTGAGGGTTTGCAGCGTTAAAGCACTCTCATCTCCAGGACATTGATGTGCAGATGGTATTCTATGGGTTGCCACGTCCGTGGACCATCCTGCCCTGATAATGCCCCCACCCGATCAGAGAGGCATCCGTAGTAACTGTGGCAACTGGAGGAGGGGGAACAAAGGGTCGGCCCTGATGAAGAAGAGGGGAAGATATCCACCAGTTCAGATGAGTTTTGCATGATTGTGTGACTAAGATTTCGTGCCTCATCGGAAGACTGTGGTACGACCACTGAGTGAATAACATCCACTGCAGAAGACGCATATGGAAGCGAGCCAGTGGTAGAAGAACAATAGCCGCAGCCATAAGACCTAGAACCTTTAGTATCAATCTGGCTTTGACCTTGCTGCTCTGCAATAGAATCCGAGCAATTTTTGGATGTCCAGAATTCTTTGATCTGTTAGTCTGGCTAACATTTTGACGGTGTTTAATTCTGCGCCTATAAAGGTGATAGATTGGCAAGGCCGCAGAGAAGATTTCTCGAAATTTACTGAAATTCCCAAACTCCTGCAAAGCTGCAGAGTGTAGTCTCTGGTCTGAAGAAGCTGACACCTGGTGGTGGCGGAGAGGAGCCAGTCGTCCAAATAAGGAAACACCTGGAATCCTTGACGTCTCAGATGAGCTGTGACCACTGCCATGCATTTGGTAAACACTCTGGGGGCTGAAGTGAGGCCAAAGGGCAGGGCTCTAAATTGGTAATGACTGGTCCCTAGCCGAAAGCGGAGAAACCTTCTGGAGTGCCTGTGAATCTTTATGTGATAGTATGCGTCCTGAAGGTCTATAGAGCACATCCAGTTGTCCTTGCCCAGAAAGGGCAGAATGGACTGAAGCGTGACCATCCGAATCTTGCCTTCTTGACAAATCTGTTTAGACTGCTCAGGTCTAATATTGGTCTCAATCTCCCGTCCTTTTGGGGACCAAAAGAATCTCAGTAGGCGGATCCTACTTGGTCTGCCGGCACAGTCTGGACGGCTCTTTTCCTAGGAGCTTTGAAACCTCCTGTTCTGCCAAATCCCTTTGGCCTGGTGAGATGTCTGGAAGGATTGATGAGTCTGGGATACCTTTCAAGGGATTTTGTAACCCTCGGATATGATCGACTGTACCCACATATCTTGTGAGAGGGAATGCCAGGCTACTGGGTACAGCGAAATCCTTCCCCCGACTGCCTCCAAGGGTGGACAGTCGGGCAACACCTCAGGGGTGCTGAAAGGGCTTCTCAGGAAGAGACTCCCTGTTGCCCTGGTTCTGAGGACCCCCCTGCCTCTAGGGCGGCGTCTGTTATTGTTACCCCCTCTGCCTCTGGGGGTAAACTGACCACGATGTGTCGGTGTAGCTCCTTGGGCTTTGCGGAACCACATCTTCCCTCCCTTCTGACCCTTGGGATATGGTCTAGAAGGGGTGGAAAAATGGACTCCAACGGCAGAAAGAGTTTTACCGTCCTGCTCACACCTGGTCAAGGTATCCTTCACCTGAGGTTCGAACAAAGCTGAACCATCAAAGGGGGTATTGGTGAAGGACGCCTTAAAGGGGTCCGCAAAATTACAAAGCCGCATCCAAGCTTGGCGTCTAAGAGCCACTCCTGTGCCTGCGGCCCTGCTCGCTCCATCGGCTGCATAGGATATGAGCCGCATGGAGGAGTTGGATAAGGAATTCAGGATTGCTAGCTGTGAGGCAATCTTTTCTTGAGCCCCAGCAGCAGAAGGATCCTGGACCACTTCACCCAGTTCCTTGAGAATATCTCTTTGAAGCCTGGTGAAGTGACAAAGGTAGTTCAGCGAACGCATAGCAAAGGTCGCTGAAGAAAACATCCTGTCCATGGTCCTAGAATCCTTGTTAGGAGGATGGACAGGTACTGAAGGATCCGCCAGTTCCTTCTTAGTGGCCGGCGCCACCACCATAGCATCCACAGAGACGCCCTTGGAAAGAAACTGTTTGTCCGTAGGGGCCGTAATAAACTTGGATGGTCTCCTGGGGACAGGTTCCACAGAATCTGGAGCTGCCCACGCCTTCCGAGCCACTACCTGCATAAGTGGGTCAAAAGGCGGAGACACCCAAGAGGTGGAGGGTCGGGATCCAAAAGCCTCCAGGTATACCGACTCATCCTCGGATCAATGGATGGCCAATTCCCCCTCTGTTTGAGGAGCTCAAGGATGTCTGAAAAGGAGACATCCTCAGAGATAAGTGGGGAACCCTCCGACTCATCTAAGTCGGTATCAGATGTAGTAGACTCGGGGAGTCTGTGTGTTTCCTCTTACCGTCCTCTTCGAGGGTTCACCTGCAGGATCAGGAGAAACTTAGGAAGAGGAGGAAATTCCCAATGGGAAACCTGGGGCGATGGATCCCTGGGCCTGAGAGCAAGAGGCTGGCAAGAGGTGTCTACAAGCACCGAAGAGGGAGGAGCTAGAGGGATGGACCGTTGACCTGGCTCAGGAGCCAGGGCGCTCCTCATCACCTCAAAGGCTCCTCCCGGGAGACGGAATATCCCGTTCTGAGGATACAGGAATTCCCGGCTCCACTGAGGGAAGGCTCGAGGCCGATGTCGGTGCCAAGCTTACCAAAGCGAAGCCCGAGAGGGAGTGGGGTCGGACAAGGGTCCGATGCCACTAGCCCACTCGGAGCCGACAAGGAAACCCGACGACGGATCCTCCAAGGAGGGTCTCAAGGAGGAGATCGGAGCGAAGGCGACAGAGCCGAAGGATGTATCGGCTCGGCGCGAAACAGTAGCTGTCCCGAAGCTCCGGCTCGAACTCTGGTGGGGAGTCGGAGGAGGAAGTTCAGGGTGAAGCAATAGCAAGTCTGTTGAGGCAGGCTATGGAGCATTTGGGCCAGTGCCTGCGACTTTAACAGCCTGCTTACCACCCTCTCTAAGTCATGGTCAGACAGCCTGGAAGATCTCGAAGATCGGCTCCGATGGCTCCGCTCCGACAAAAGAGGAGACCGGAGCCGGTGGATACTCCAAAAGACGAGATCTCTTTGGGACGAAGTCATCGGAGAAGTCCCTGAATTCCAGATGGAGCCGAAGGTTTCGGCTCCGATGCTGGATAAAGTGTCGGCTCCAGCCGGAGCCGACAAGGCCACAGTAGACCGGGTGTCGGAACCAATTGCCGAACCCACTACCTGGAAGCAGAAAGATCGGTTCCAGCGGGCCGACCTCGGCTCCAGCCGGAGCCACCGGAGGAGGCTTGGATACTGTAGCCTGAACCTTGGTGGCTTAGAAGGTTTACTAGACCCTGTTTTAGAGGGAGAACCTTCTGGCTTAAGTAAGCCACGGAGGATCAATTTATTCCTCCTTTCCTGCAGGACTCTCTGGCTAAAAGAGTGACACAATGCACAGGAGTCCTGCAGGTGCAAAGGCCCCAGGCAGTAAACACAAGAAGTGTGACCGTCTGTCAGAGACATTTTCTGACAGCACGAGTCACACTTCTTGAAGCCTGAGACCTTGCCTTCCTTTGACATAGTCCTAAAGGAAGAAGTCACACACACCCCAACAAACACACAATTAATCCCCAAACACACAGACACACAGGTAGGGATTAACCAATGGGGTCTAGGTCTAACTTAAAGTGTTTTACAACTATGAAAAGAATTTAAAAGTTTTTAACTATAAGGGAAATAGGGTGGGATGTAGAAAGACTACACACTATGAAAAGGGTAAAAAGGGGGAAATAAATCCCTAACTAAGCTTTTAGACAATATTAACTTACCTCAGCTGGCAAAGGAGACCTCTTTCGCTAAGTGGCAAACGAGATCTGAGGTAGTTCCGCCTTGCATCATGGGATATAGGGTTGCCTCGAGCTGGTAAAAAGAGTTCTCAAGCTAAAGTAAGTGCCGAGTCGGAGCCGAGGATCGGCTCCGAACCCATCCAGCAAGAATGAAGGCGAGATTGACAACTTAACATCTTTAAGTAAAATGTAATGAAATGGCCCATGTATTTGTGAACAAAACCGACGTAATATATAAAAAAAGGATCATAATTGCCCATAGCTTAGCAGCGCTTTAACAAGCTCAATATGAGTGCCCGTAAGTGAGCAGCGCTTTAACAAGCTTAATATCCGTGCCTGTAGGTGAGCAGATGAGTGCCCGTAGGTGAGCAGCGCTTTAACAAGCTTAATATGAGTGCCCGTAGTTCAGCAGCGCTTCACCCAGCTCAATATGAGTGCTTATAGGGAAATAACGTGTTACCCAGCGTAAGCCATTTGCGCGGTGCTGCGCAGCGCGCCAAACAGCTTACCGTCGGGCAATGTTGGGCAAGCTGTAGCAAAGTCGCCTTTACACAGACACACCTCCTAGCCTGACTAGACAGTAGTAAAATAAAAAGGCAATGACAGGGGTCGAACCCGGGATACTGTGCACCATAGTCAAAGTACTGAACCACTAAGCCATGACAGTTGTACTTAGAAATACAGTATTAGCATACATAAAGGAATAAATGAAAATAGAACCATGACAAAGCAGGTTTGCTGTAAGCTGATAAATATCCAAAATGGCCAATCACAGATAAGTGCGGGAAAACCGGCATATATAAGCCCCGTAGGCGGGAATACACACCATAACTGATTGTGGTACCCATTTACAGTCAGCATGGCAGGTGCAGGAGAGGGAAATCGCTTTAGAGCACAAAGGTGGGGTGTTGATCATGAAGGCCGACTCATGCAGGGCTAGGTTCAATGGGGAGCGTATAAGACAGAGATGTGGAACTGGTTGGCACATGATCTCACCAGTGCCACAGGCATTCCGAGGACTGGTGAACAGGTACGTCACCATCATGTGGACCTGAAGTGACGAAAGGAAGATCAACTGAACCGATGGATCCAGGAGGCCCACCAAAATGCCCAATGCCCCACTACTGATTAAGTATCCATGTAATTAAGTATGTAAGAAATGCTATGCTAGCCTATAGTATGGATAGGTATGTTACAATATTCCTTCATTTATATTACAGCTACAGGTGTTCATTCCACGAATCGGCAAGCCTATGCTGATAGGCTGGCGAGGTTGCGCCACCAGGCAGGTTAGTAATTATTCTGCTGGTATTGTTATAGAATATAAGTGGGACAACTTGAGTTCAGTGTTGTAACCCAGTAATAAAAGTCAAATAAGCCTAGAAGAATGATTCTGCTAGTATTGTACGATTAGATAAGTGATACAGCCTGGAAAAGAGTATTGCAATCCAGTAATAAAGATTAAACATGTCTCAAATAGAGTTTCCACCTGTATTGTAATATCAGATAACTGCGTCAGCCTGAAAATGAGTGTTGTGATCAATCAACAAAGGATAGACAAGTGTCGAATACATCCTTGTAAATTCTGCCATATGAAATAAGTGAGTCAACTGGAAAGGATTGTTGTAACCCAGTAATAAATGTTAATAAAGCCTAGAATTAAGTACCATCCTGAAATGTAAATATAAAATAAGTGAGAGAGTGTGATAAAGAGAGTTTGAAGCTACCAAGAAAGCTGTAATAAGTCTGTAATAAAGATATACCGCATTCACTACATAATGAAATGAATGAGACAGCCACAACCAAAGAGTGAAATGACTTTAATAAAAGTACAGAACCTGGACTGTGTCTATCCCACAATTTGGACATGTTGCTGAACCCTTGCATTATGGAGATAGTATGGTTGTATGAAATGCTGAACATCCACAACTGTCTAGACCCATATAAATCAAATGTGGCAGGATGATTTACCTGAACACAGCCAGATATGAACATATACGAATAAAAATGGAATGTATATTAATATAGCAGTAACATCCCCATCACCAACATTCCTAAGGTTACATACAGGAAACTGTACTAATACATGTAGGGGATATATATCTGCATCTACTAGGAATGTACAGTATATGTATAGGTAGTTTAAGTTGTTAATGTAATATTTCTCCACCCTACCACAAATTATGCCATTCCACACCAAACTGGGTATGTGTATTCACAATTAATTCCCATGGACATTTGTCCTGTTGGTTTATACATATCTGCATGTACATTGATGCATGTGCCCTGTTCACATATCCAAACCTGATGGCCTGTTGCCACCAATCAACTCGGCATGCTGTTGGAATGTCCACTGTTGTTCTAAATATGCATGTGTTATGCTTGCTGCTCAATGTTCGGAATTCATGTGTGTTTGGTTAATGGGAATACTGATGCATGCTGTTACAACTAATTTTGAATGGTGTTGTTTGTTACTAACCCAAAATACCATAAAATACTGCTAAACATAGGACAATAGGGAAGGCGGGTTCCAGCGGACCCACCTCTCCCACCTCAGCTGGCGAGTGCACCTGGCACCAGTGCCCAGGCTGGGACCTCCTCCTCCGGTGGCCCTGTGCCACCTTCAGGTGGAAGCGCTGCAGGGGATGGGGCTCGTCCCCCCTCTGCAAGCGTGGCCGGAGTCACCCTCCATAGGGTCTGGTCTGTGGTGCGTAGTGAGATCAGGCGTTCTGTGACTGATCCCCTACGCCAGCTTGAGGCGAGGGTGGCTCAACTCACGGGTGTGCCTGCCCGTCCTATCCAGCCCCCAGCACAACCCTGGCCTGGGCTGTGAAGGTGCAGTGGTAACTGCCCATGGGTGGGGATCTCAGTTCCACTGTTGCCATCTGTGGGCTCATGGGCTTGCAATATCCAAACATCCATCTCCGTCAATTGTGTTTACCCCCCATGTGTCATACTCCGCCCCTGTATGCATCTTGTTTGTCTTGTCTGTTAACCTCCCCAACCTACCTCCCCAAATATACCAACTTTCTGTACCTCACATTCCACTCTCACTTGAAAAAAAAAAATAAAAAAAGGGAACTCTGTTCCCACAAAAAAATTATGCCCCATACATAGCTGCCCATTTCGCATACATGTCTGTTGGACATGTAAACTGATAATTACAACTGGCTGTCAACATATGTTGTTGTCCTCACGCCTCTCCCAGGGGTGAAGGTGTCAAATCTCACTCTAAATTTCTAACATATGCACAGCTGTTGCTGGTAAAGAATTGGGCAGCTATTGGTCTTCCCTACAGCCTTCCTGCACATCCCGAGCTTGTTTTCCTACTGTCCTACCCTCTTTGTGCCCCCCTTTTCACCAATTTCCTATTTCCCCATTTTCTTTTCTTTAAAAGAAATTAGCGCGGGTGTTAGCGGGAGTAAGCACTTTTAAGCAGTAGTCAGCGTGTGTGCGCTTGTGTGCACTTAGCTAAGCATAGATAAGCGTAGCTAAGCGTCGCGCAAACCCGCTTACAACTGCTTAAAAGTGCCTTAAGTCATTCTGTATGACAAGGCCTGTAAGTCTGCTCATCAGCAAAATAAAATACCCCTGTCAGTCTCGAACCCCAGACCTTGGAAACACTAGACTGCATGAATTACCACTGAGCCACAGCAGATATACAAGAACTTGGTGCTGAAACAAATATATCATGAAATACAATGAGTGAATGTAAAGGGAAAATAGGAAGGCCATTACACAAAGCTTGTTCTGTGTAGCTTTACTGGCAATTCTTGTGGAATTGCATTACATTAGTGTGATAAGAGAAACAGCCATGCTAGTAGGTATTAATGTTACAGTAGCACCTTACAAACCCCACACAGTAACAAAGCAGGATAAACACTGCCATATTTGAATAGGTGAGGCAAGACCTCCCAACTGTGACTGATTTACAGGGATGTCCCTGATTTGCAAACAAATGTTACCTATACCTCACTGACACCCTGTGAAATATACTCACAATAGGCAGAAAGGTGGGGAATCCCACGTAATGGTAACTGTCAATAAGTTATAGTAGACACTACTTGCATGTCAGAAATGGTGTAGTAATACATATGCTCAAAATACCCCACAGTCGCAACTGCAGAATATCTGAAATATATCACTGGTGTATCCCACTGATATGTACCTTTCCCTGAGGCTGGTCAAATATATACCTGAGAGTATCTGAGGCCTGGAAGTGTCAGAAACACACAGACATATCAGCCTGTCTGCTGTTAAACACATTGCGAATAGCTGCAGAATTACTTCCACAAGCATGCCCTTATGTAGGAGTACAACACAGAAATATCAAAGGATGTAACCATCTAACATACTAATGACAGTATAGCAGTTCACAAGCACTGCATGTGCCTGATATTCATAATTGTTAGTACAATATACTTAGTTGTCCTCACCCCTCTCTCAGGGGTGGAAGGTTTCAACTGTCACAGCAAATGTCAAACATATGTACAGCTATTGCAGTTAGAGAAATGTGCAGCTATGGACCTTCCCTACACCCAACCTGCACATCCCTAGCTGGTGTCCCCACTGACTACCTGCTTCCCGCTTACAACTGTTTAAAAGTGCCTTATTCACTCTGTATGACAAGGCCCCAGTACTGCTCAGCAGCAAAATAAAATACCTTTGTAAGTGTCAAACCCCAGACCTTGGGCTCACCAGACTACATGAAGTACCACTAAGCCACAGCAAACATATAAAAACTTAGTGCTGAAAGAAATATATCATGCATTACAAGGAGTGACTGTAAATGGAAAATAGGAAAGCCATAGCAACAGATTCCAGTAAAGACAAATATCAGGCATTCAAGGAGTGAATGTAAAGGGAAAATAGAAAAGCCATAGCAGCACATTGCAAGAACTACTGTTGTATGCCACTTAAATCCACAAATCCCACAGGAAAGTACATACTCCCATGTAAACAGTGTTAGCATTAGCATGTGTGAGTTAACATACACACTGAGAAGAGTGCACTGGAAGAAGCAACAGTCAGGTTTCAGTACAACATGCATTTCAGTGGCTACAACACAGCCTCAGATACGAGAGATATACCAACCTTCTGACTGACACAACAGTGTCCACAGCAAACCAGCATGGTCCCCACCTTGCAAAACTGAAAGGCCTACGCCTACCTAACCTATCATTTTATAGCAGTGTCCTGAAATCACAGTGAGAACTGCAATTACCACACAGCAGGCTGCATGCAATTACTAAATGCTGGCCACCAATTGGTGCAGAGGCCATCACATGCACATGTGCAGATACCTACAAAAGCAGCCTGTACTGCCAGTCCACACATGCAATAATATCATTGCAGCAACTGGAGGGAGAGAGAGAGAGAGAGAGACAGATATAGACATAGACAGAGACAGAGACCAAAAAAAAAAAAACCAGCAAGCAAGCCAGCCAGCAAGCCAAAAGAAAAAAAGCTGTCAGAGACAAATGTAATGTAAACTACATAATCTAATAATCTACATACTGTGAACCCTCTATATGTGTTAGCAATCTATATCTATATGTATATGCAGATGTGCATAGGGCAAGGGACATACGGCAACTGTTAGTGAAGGCTGGACATACATATGTAGTTGAAGGTTGCTATGTGCACATATCGATGTAGGTTGTGGTGTGTGGCATTGAAAACAGCATGAAGTGCAGGTATATGTCATGTGTTGGTAAACTTCTGTGGGACTGAGCCAGTGAGGCCTGCTACAGCTATACGGCCTGAGGACAGCATAATGCATTCTGCTCAACACTGTGCAATATCATTACATAATGGTATGTCTCACAACTGTTTCAGAAGTGATATTCTCACCATGAAAGGTGGGCATTCTATGTGCCTACATGTGCATGTATATGTACAGCAATGGATGATTAGAAGGGTGTGTGTGTGTATATATATATATATATATATATACATAATATATATACATATATATCTATATATGTATATATATATCTACATATCTATATATATATATGTACATAGATAGAGAGGTATGTATAGATAGAGATATATAGATAGATCGATAGATAGAATATGTATATACATAGAGATACAATAGATACATACATATATAGAGATAGATATGAATGTCTATAGATATGTGTATATATATATATATATATATATATATATATATATATATATATATATATATGTGTGTATATATATATATATATATATATATATAGATATATGGTTATATAGAGCGGTGTGTGTATACATATATATATATATATATATATATATATATATATATATATACATATATGTAGATATGTATATATATTTACATATATATATATATATATATATATATATATATATATATATATATATATATATATATATAAATATATGGATATGTATATATTGATATATATATTTATATGTGTATGTGTATATATATATATATATATATATATATATATATATATATATATATATTAAAAGAGAGAGAGAGAGGGGGACATGGGGGCAGATGTACTACAAGAGGTGCCTGGTGACCAAGGCATGGACTGAACACCAGTGTTGATACCGCAGTACCATACCCCATTCCAAAACATGTTATCCACTAACTACCACATAGGTGGTTGCCTGCCTACCACTGGAGGTGTCAGAAGGGAACATGGGACACAGGTGTAAAATAGCCTCCCGTTTGATATCCACAGTGGCACATTAGTCTTGTAATCCCTGTACATGGTACGTGTCATCACAAAAGGTGTGTCAGCTAGGGAAATGTAAGTCAGTGTGCCCCTCTACACCTCACAATGTCCTATGCAGTATGTACCTCCCATGAGAACTATAGCAAATGGAAAGGCCACAGACATACCTAAAGAAGACTGATAATGCCCTCAAACACATTCCCTATGCAGACTGACTCACAAAACCACAGCTAGAGTGCCTTGCATACTTCCTACACAGAGGTTACCACTGTTGGACATACAGAGTTATGTTACACCCATACCAGTCGGCCAACCACCATGGCAACACCTCACAATCCGTCCAGCCTACATGACCTAGGGCCCTAATCCTTATTACCGCACTAAACAGCACATGCTGGAGGTACAGATTTCTATACACAAATATGCCATACCCTGGACTAAACCGACCAGCATTAACAAACTAGGCTCCTTATTAGTAGATGTCATACATACCCCTGATGAATGTTATGGAGATAGGTAATATGCCCTGTGAGTCACCTCTGTGTAACCGTTTCACAGGAGCAAGTAAAATCACATTACATGTGTCCCAAAGGGCAGGGTAGCATATGGCTAACAGCATAGTACCTACCTATGACACAATGCACACACACATGTACTCAGTGCAATACCAGCTATGTGAGGTTGAATGAGTGTGACACTGACTGTGTACAAGGTCTGTAAATGTGTGATAGCTTAGCGTGAGTTTGTGTCTGTCATGGTAGTTTGTGTCGTAGGTGTGAGGCCAGAGAAAGATGTGTCAGTTATCGGGATGCAAACATAGTAGATTGGCATATGTTGTGCTGTAGTTCCCTGTGTACGACTGCGGTGTCCCATCGTAGGCAGAAGCAATACATGTATGCACAGTAAGTGGTACTGCTGTTGAATCCAGCTCACATATGAACTGTTGTACTACCTGAAGTTGTAGGCCTAAACACTACAGTATGGTGTATGTTCACATTCTGGTGTGTTTCCTGTAGTCTGCACAGATTACATACCTCATGCATAGGTATCTGTAAGTAGGGGCACACAGTACTATAAGGTATGCAGTTAATGCTCATCTGTGTCGTCATACATTTGTGTGTTGTATGTATGTGTAATGTGTGCGTAATGATGCCTGTAACATGGCCGCAATCACATGTGTGTTACAGGGTATGTGTGTGTACTTGGCAGCATGTATACTCTGTGACAGCAGTATGCTGGCTATATTAACAACTGTGCACATATGTCAGGTAGGGGTATGGCATCAAAGACTAGGGTGGATTACCGTTTAAACTGTAAATGTGCATTGCATTCATTGCATGGGATGACAATGTTCTTCATCCATTAGCTTGATACATACCCCCAGTGTGAGGTTGTGCATTGTATCCCAAACAGTGTGCCGAGTGCTGGTGTATACCAGTTTGTTGTATGGAGTGTGGCAGGCACTGTCAGACAGTTGTGGGCTGAGCACTGATATGTGGTATTAAACATGTCTATCCCCTGATAGACAGACAGATGCTATATATGGCAGTTAAGTGATATCAGTACATTAGAATATTAAGTGTGCCACATGACTTGCTCACACATTTTTCTTTTCCTTCCAGGGTGATGGTGCATCAGCATAACCCACCTTATACAGCAGCAGAGGATCAGGAGATCCACCACAGCCTGGTGCAGAATTTCTCTGTGCTGTTTTCCAGGACCAGCCAGAACCAGCATGAGAGGGCTGCACTGTGGCAAGATCTTGTCCGTCAGGTAAATGACATAGGCATGCATAACCGGACATATGAGCAGGTACGCCATCACTGCAGTAATTTAATTAGACATGTCCAGCAGCGTGTGTCTGATCTCCACAGACAACAGCTTGCCACATGTGGTGGGGTACCTATCCAGCCCCCTCTCACCAGTGTGGAGGAGCACCTCCTAAGTGTTGTGGCTCCAGGCCAACAACAACAACATCCACAAACATGTGTCATCATGGAGGCCGGAGCCACCCAGCATGTTGAAATGGAGTGTGCAGGTAACATGCCATATCTGTAGTTGACTGTTCTCTGTACTGGTAGTTTATGCGTGTATGAGATATGTACTGTGTGTGTAGCTGTTAACCTGCCTATTCTTCTGCAAGATTGATATTCTGAGCATAATCTGTACACCTGTGAAAGCCACCTGTTGTACTACTGTACTTTATCATACTCACAGTATCAATGGCACAGTTGTGGCCACTGACAATCACTGTCATATCTTTGCAGGTCCCTCTGGAGTGACAGCAAGGCAGCCAATCCATGCTGGTGAATGTGTAATAATAATACTATTGCTAATGACGTGCATGTCATATGGAGGTGTAGTGTGTGCAAATGTAACACCTACGCATAATGCATGCTGTGCATGTTTGCTGTGAGACTATGCATATCCCATTATTCTCAGTAGCCACCTCACTCAAATGCAATACACAGAACATGACACACGTGTGGCAACACAGTACTGAACATTGTATTGGCATACGTAATACACATGTACACAACACACACATTTGGCATAGACACTACACCTTAGCCTGCTACACATGTCCAATTATGACATCTGATGTATGGCCACCCTTCAGTATCCCACTTATCCTCTACGCAGCACACATAATATACCTGAGGGGTAGAGGCCTACCATGTCTTTGTGCAAGAGTCTTGAACAAATAATACACACATGTTAGGCAATGCTCACTATTGGCCACCTTACACACCCATGTAACAAGTGGCTGTGTAATTGTGGATGTAATCATGTTACTGCACTTCAGGTACAGCATGCTAGCTGCCTGTCTGGCACACATTATTATTGTTGATTGACCACAAGAAGCATGTTGATCATGGCTCACATTACTACACCACATCCAGTTCCATTGACCACAAAAGTACACATAGCAGTTATTGCGTTGCACCGTCATGTGTTGTGTGTGTGTGTGTGTGTGTGTGTGTATGTGTGTGTGCAAATATATGCACCCACAGCTTGTAACACTTGTACAACATTGTTATGTCCTTGTACACATTGTGTCCCAGGGTGGAGACAATTACTGCACAACTACACACAACCATCAAGTACACGTATACTGTTATTAACAAGGGCTTACACTTGCACTGCATGTTCCTGTGCAACACATAATCTGCATGTTGACACGAGTGCAGTGATGTTTTTCCTTGTGATACTGTCACCCACCCTCAAACAGTATTGTGTATGTGCTGGGTTGCAGGTGTGTCTGTGTTTGTATCTGCTGTACTGAGGAGTGTGCCTGTGCGCCTGTGCGCCTGTGTGCATGTGTGCATGTGTGCATGTGTGCATGTGTGCCTGTGCGCCTGTGTGCTAACATCATGTACACATTTGTAAACTGTGTTTCCTATCTTCCTCTCACACGTTCTGATGTTGCTCTGGAGGAGTGCAGCAGGGAACCTGAAGCCACTGCTGGGGATAGTGATAACGATGATACATGTGTAATGGCACTGGGAGGTATGACAGGGTCTGTCGTTGGTCAGCCAATCGACACTACACAGCAGTCAACCCCATCAATGTGCACAGTCATCCTGCCGATACATCCATTGTCACCAATGTCCTTAGCTGAGGGATAGCATACAGTGGGCATTGACCAGGGTAGTGTGGTATCATTGGCACATGAATCCCCTCACAGCAGCCATGGCCAGATTCCTGACATGGTACCACACAGGCAGATGTCCAGGGGTTCTCGTGGGAGCATCCGTGGTCGTACTGCCCCTGTCAGACGTGCCCACAGAGGTCTTTCAACCTCAGCTATATGGAACGGTACACCAGACAGGGTCTGAGGGAGCTTAGAGGACATCGCACCGCTATGAATGACACTATGCATGACGTTGCGGCTGTTATCCGTAATATCAGCGAGGTCATTGATAGACGTCGGGGGGGACACATTAGATCTCTTCCACAACTACATGCCCAGGAGCCAGGACAGTGCAGGATGGTTGAGGCGTGGACGTATGCCAGCAACATCATCAGCTGGCAGTCATCGCGGACAACAAACCCGCAGCCGCTCACATAGTGCCAGTACCAGCCCCAGCAATGCTGGGTCGGTGCTGTCATTACACCGTCCTAGAAGACCACGTGCACATTGCTCTGGACAATCCCAGCAGGGACATGTGTCCAGTCAACAACCCACTGCTTCTGATGACAGTACCCAGTCTGGCTTAGTACCTGATACTATCCTTAGCACTCCTGCCAGGCACAGGCACTGTGTCCGTGGCCAGAGACAGTGATCTGTATGACCTGGCAGGTACAGTCTGGGGCTGTCCACAAACACCCATATATGGCAGCCACGTGGTGGAACTGTGTGCAAGCATACACACACACATAATGCTAACACCTAGGGCTAACACATACACACACACACATCACATCAACATTGCCCCATGTTGTACTATTGTCCCTCACTAACACACACACACACATAGGTTCATACTAGGCTATCTGCCCTAGGGCATTTATAAGCCTAGCCAGAGTGTATATGGCTTTCGCCACCCATTTTAAATTAATTTTGCTATGCCCTTATTCGAAGTTAGTATACTGTGCCTCTGTCTAACAGTTACACAGAAGTGATACCCGGGGGTAAACCTACGATCTCCTATCCACTCATCAAGATTCCTCTTGAAGAGAGTCAATGAGGGACTCTGCCTAACCCGGACTGGGATTTTATTCCAGAGTGAAGGGAGCCTCTGGGTTATGAATCTGTCCCTCCAGCATGTCCTATTTATTTCAGTGCTGAGGTTTAAGTCCCTCGAGCGCGTAGCTCGATGGGATTTGGATTTTCTGAGGTGCAGCATGTCCATTAATTCTGGGTTGGACATGGCTTTATACATCAGACACAGATCGCCTCTGAGCAGACGGTATGCCACTGAGTAGAGCTGGAGTTTCTTTAACTGGGCAGCAAATGGCATCTGTTTGAGCCCTTTGATCCTCTTGGTGAGGTACTTTTGGGGTCTTTCCAGTTGCTGCAGGTGTCTGGTAAGGTACATCCCAAAAGGGGCATTGTACTCAATTATGGGCCTAAGAGGCACGATGACCTCCCCTGATCTAGATGTGAATCCCTTCATGATTAGGTGGGCTATATAAAATGTTTTTCTAACCACTTTGGCCACGTGGTTGTCAAATGAGAGATTGCTATCAACTTGGGTCCCCAGGTCCCTAATTACTTCTTCTGTACTTAATGGATTACCACCTATGTGGTAATTTGTGGGCACTTCGTTTTTGCCAAAGGGGATGACTATACACTTTTTGGCGTTTAGCTTGAGGCCATGGCTCTGGCACCAGTTGTCTGTATCTATGAGGCCCTTTTGGAGGATGCTTGTGTTGGCTGGAGAGTCTATTATGGCGCCCAGTTTGCAGTCATCTGCAAACTTGGTCAGCCACAGTCCTTCCATGTTGGCCTGTACCTCCGAGAAATATATACCGAACAAGAGAGGTCCCAAGACTGAGCCTTGTGGGATGCCACTTGTAACCGGTTTGGAGTCTGACATGGCTCCAGCTATTCTAACCATGTGGGTTCTGTCCTTGAGCCAGTTTGCAACCCATCTAGTGACATAGGGGTTTATATTTAAGCTGGTGAGCTTATCTATAATGCTCGAGTGGGGCATTGTATCAAAGGCTTTTGCGAGGTCCAGGTAGGCTGTGTGGACCACCTTCCCCTTGTCAATGGCCTTGGTGACTGTTTCAAAGAAATCGACCAGGTTTAAGAGGCAGGATCTGCCCTTAACAAAGCCGAACTGGGTAGGATCCAGTGTCTGTAGGTCCCCAATATCTTTATTTATAAGGTCCATGATGATCCTTTCCATAGCTTTGCAGACCAAGCTAGTGAGACTTATGGGGCGATAGTTTCCAGGATCCGTTGAGGCACCACCTTTGTGGAGAGGGACCACTGTTGCTGTACACTGCTCTTTGGGTACATATCCTGTAGTAAGGCTGAGATTGAACAGTAGTTTTAGGTTTGGGTTTAGCTCTTCTTGGAGTTCATGTAGGACGCAGCCCGGGACACCGTCTGGTCCCACTGATGCTGTGTTTCTTGCTTTGGAGAGGGCAGCTCTTACCTGAGCATCTGAGATGTCAGGGGGGCAGCACTCTGCTGGGATAGATATTAGCCCTTTGGTGGGGGAGTTTACGCTAAACCTGTCAGCTAGGATGTTGGCAAGGTCTGTGGGTTTGGTGTATTTTTTGTCATTTTGGACTAATTCTGAGCATATCTGGGAATTTCCACTCAGGTTCCTAACATAACTAAAGAAAGCCTTGTGATTATCCTTAGTGTCCTGTGCAATTTTTCTCTCAAAGATGGCCTTAGACAATTTTATGAGTGCCCGTAGTTTTTGCTAATACTGATCAGAGATGCCTTCCCTTTTTGGGATTTTGCTCTGTCATGTACTAGCTTCCTCCTTGTATTGTATGTTTGTTTATGGCTGGGGTCCACCAGACAGGACGTCTGCCTTTGGAGGATTGGGTCTTGGTTTTATTTGGGATTGCATGATCCATGCATTCCTGAAGGTGTTCATAGAATGTGTTTATAAAGGGTTTTGTGGTCTGGGCCAGATTTTCCACAGGCACAGGGGCTTTGAAGGATTCCACCTCGGTTTTGAGGAGTGTGACATTTGCTTTAGTGAAAGTTTTTCACTGTGGTTTTCTGGGCATGGGGGGTCGGGATGTGAATATCCAGTGAGATTAGTTTATGGTCTGATCTTACCAGTGAGGGATACACTTCTGGTCTTGGGCATACAGTCCCCATGTTGGTGATGATCAGGTCCAGTATGTTTTCCCTCTTGTGGGAGTGGTAGCAAGTTGTTCCATAGCATTTGAGTTTATAAATTCTAGAAACCTTTGGGCTAGGGTGTTGGAGCTAGAGTAATACTCCCAGTCTATGGTTGGGTAGTTGAAGTCACCCAATATAATGGTGTTTGGAGAGACCTTCATATTTTCCAGTGTTCTCAGGAAGGCCGAGTGGGGTTCCTGGGTTTAGGATGGTGGTCTGTAGCAGGCTATGAACTGGAAGGCGGTTTTACCCACTGTTAGTTGCACATGGATAGTCTCTGATGCTTCAGGCTGTGCCACCAACCTGGGGGTGTGGGTATCTTTGACAAATATTGATACTCACCCTCCTTTTGTAGTTTGTTCCAAGTTTTGCGGCTGTAAAGCATGGTATGAGGTATAACCTGGTAGTGCTGGGGTGCTCTCGAGAGCCTTGAACCAGGTTTCTGTTACTGCACAGATATCAACATTCTCCATGCTGAGGAGAGTTTGGAGTGCATGCATCTTGCAGTTTAGACTTCTGGCATTGAGTAGCATTACTTCTAGTTTCTTATCCCTTGTGATACCTATGGAGGTGGGTTTGTCTCTTGAGCCTTACCTAGAAAAGGCACTATGGGGGTGACAAGAGCCTTTGGCAATATCCAAAAGGCCACAGGTGAAAGCCATCCCTAGTGAAGCATCATGTCTTGTCAAGCATGTCATCCCAGGCTGACAGGCATTGGATCCCCTTTCACTGACACCAATACTTATACCAATTGTTGTAATTGATCATCTTGTCTTCATATTGTGGCATCATGTTTGGTGAGGGTAGGATGATACTCAAGGTCATCAAGTTTGCATATACTACATGGTGGTAAATGCTGTTTAGCACTACCTTACATTGCTTAACACATGGCAATCATGCCTCAGGTGGTGCTGCAGGGCTGCCTATGTCGGATGCACATACTACACTCCCTGCACATGTTTGGACGCAGGTTGTGTCAACTTAGGCATCCCTTTCACTATATGTGGGAGTCAGAGAGAGGTATCATTTCCAAGGTT